>NW_017670433.1:567220-644546 GCF_001879085.1 Nicotiana attenuata
TAGTGTGGGTAATTGATAGGTGTTGCCATCTAGGGTTAGATTGACTATGGGTGTTTGCTATTTGGGTTGATTTTATGTTTTAATCTATAAATTGGTGGTTGCAAACACTGATTTATGCTTTGTGGATTTGACTCTTCTTGAGAAAGAGAGTCTAAGTCTCCAAAATTGACCCAACAAGGAATTGGGATGGATTCATGAGAAATGATAGTTCCAATTAACGGGTTAAGCCTCGAGAGAGTAATCACCCTACTTGAACCCTAGTTGCTTGATCTAATTTGCCTACCCTTTTGGTCTCGAGAGAGTCAATTGGGCAAAATCACTCTCTCTACCGAGAGGTGTGAGAGTGGGTAAAATTGTGCAACGGTTATAGCATAAGCCCCAATTATGTCAATCGAACCTTAGTAACATCTACCTGTTAATTAACCACCTAGGTGATGTCACGACCTTAGTGCCTTTCTCACCATTAGATACAACATTAGCAATTATTTCGTAGCATAATCTAGTTTAAATTAGTAGTTTGATAATAGTAGTTTATAATTGAAAAAACCCAAAAAAATGTCGGAAGTGACATTTAGAACAACTACACGACTCTAGTCTAGATAGACATCCAGCCCCAATTTCTAGCTCTCTGAGGAATTCGAACCCGACCCTCATATCGGGTAAAAGCTAGTGCGACCCTCTCTTCCTACTTTATAGTAGTATGGAGTTGGCAGTGATCGCTTTTTGGCGCCGTTGCCGGGGAGCTAATGGTTTTGGCTATCTATTTAGTTAGTTTTGTGTGTTGTTCTTCTTTCCTTCTTTGTTAGTAATTTATGTGTGTGATTACTACAGGTACCAAAATGGCTTTAAATGCAAATAACCCTCTTGGAAATGTGCTTGCGGGGGAGGAGGTTGAGGATATTGGAGATGATGAGGTGCCTCTTGTACCTCCCGGACTAAGACGAGGCCGCCAGGCCAATGCTAATGACAATGTTCCAAACCCTCCTCCGTCACCTCCAAGAGCGGTTCCTCGGGTGCTACCAAATCAAGGATATGCAAGTGCTATTGTCCCTCCCAGAATCCAGGCGGGCTATTTTCAGATAACCAATGTGATGTTGACCTTACTTGAGCAGCGTGGGTATTTCACGGGAGCTGCGGATCAAAATGCCTACAAACATCTAAAAGGGTTCGTGGATAAATGTTGGGGTAGCAAGAAGACGAATGTGTCCGAAGATGCTCTTAGGTTAAGACTTTTCGCGTTCTCACTCCGGGGAAAGGCATTAGATTGGCTAGAGAGACTCCCCAATCATTCCATCACAACTTGGGATGAGTTGGCAGATAAATTTATTGCTAAATTCTTCTCACCCGAGCATATGGCGGCACTTCGAGATGAGATATTGGCTTTCAAGAAAGAACCCACGGAACCTTTGCATGAGATTTGGGAGCGGTTTAGAACAATGGTGAAAGAATGCCCAAACAACGATATGACCGAGGCAATGATTCAACAAACCTTCTACCGGGGCATCAGTACTACAAATCAATGTATAGTCAATCAATTGGCCGGGGGTAATTTTATGAAGTTGTCTTATGAAGAAGCTTGCGATATTCTTGATGAGATGGCCGACGCTTCTTCGGCTTGGCAAAGTAGGGCCAATGTTCCTCAAGGCGACCCTACGGTTATTCATTTGCATAAGGAGTTACACGACCATGGGCAAGCTATAGTGGAGTTGACAACTACTATGAATCAATTGGCTAAGGCACAGTTGCAACAAGTCCAAAACCCTTGCCAAGTGAACGCTATGGAAAGTTTTAATTTGCTTACCAACAAGAGAAGGCAAAAGAGGCAACAAAACCAAGGGAATTCCGAGCAATTTGATGATGAGTGTGATGGGTTTCAAAATGAGGGTTATGATGAGAAAAATGAAGAGGTACAATATGTTAACAATTATCAAGGCAATAGAGGCAACTCTTCGAACCAACAATGGCGACCCCAAGGAAATTGGGGCAATTAACAACAAGGTGGTGGTAATTGGAACAACAACAACCAAGGCGGTAATTGGAGGAACAACAATCAAGGCAACCAAGGGAATTGGAATGGTAATAACAACAATTGGAACAACAGTGGTCAAGGTGGGTGGAACAACAATAGAAACCAAGGCAACCGGGGGAAAGGCTTTCAAAGGCCCCCGATGTACCAACAACCGAACAATCCGCCGCTGTTTCAATCTCAAGGGTCTAGTTCTTCGGGTAATGATATGGGAAGAATAGAAATGATGTTCGAACAAATGATGAAGAAGAACCAAGATTCCGATGCTCAATTGGCTTCCCACAATACCTCTATCCGGAATTTGGAGGTGCAATTAGGCCAAATCTCTTAATCGTTGAATACTCGCCCTAAGGGTGCTCTACCAAGTGACACGGTAGTGAACCCTAAAGGTGGGAACAACCATGTGATGGCGGTTACAACAAGAAGTGGGAGAGGCGGTGATGTACATGCCTCGAAAGATAAGCAAGTTGTGGATGATGATATTGAGTTGCGGGAAAATGATGTACCTTTGATAGTTGAAAATGTGGTTGAGAATGAGGTAACAAATGATGTGAGGATTGACATTAATGAGGCCGAGGTGGAAACTCAAGATGGCGTGAACCCGTCTAGGGAACACGTGATTGACATGCCCGAGCCGGTAGTGCCCAAAGTCGAGGCACCTTTTCCTAGGCGACCTCCACCTTATCCTCAACGGTTAGCAAAGCAAAAGAGTGACAATCAATTCAAAAAGTTTATAGATGATGAAAAGCCTTACAATCAATGTGCCTTTGGTGGAGGCACTTGAACAAATGCCGGGCTATGCAAAGTTCATGAAGGATTTTGTCACAAAGAAGCGTTCCATGGATTGTGAAACAATAAAGATGACTCACCAAGTCAGTGCGATAGTGCATTCTATGGCCCTGAAACTTGAGGACCCCGGAGCTTTTACTATACCTTGCACTATCGGTAGTGCGGAGTTTGCCAAGGCCCTTTGTGACTTGGGGGCTAGCATAAATTTGATGCCTTATTCCGTCTTCAAGACTTTGGGAATCGGGAAACCTAGGCCAACCTCAATAAGACTTCAAATGGCGGACCGTTCGATGAAGCGACCTTTGGGCATAATTGATGATGTGCTTGTCCGAGTGGACAAGTTTATATTGCCGGCCGACTTTGTCATTTTGGATTGTGAAGTGGACTTTGAAGTCCCAATTATTCTAGGGAAACCTTTCCTTGCAACGGGGAAGGCTTTGGTTGATGTTGAAGTGGGTGAGCTAACTTTCCGAGTGGAAGATGAAAAGGTGGTCTTCCATGTTTGCAAATCCAAGAAGCAACCCAATAGCACCGAGGTGTGCTCCTTTGTGGACATTATCACAGCTGTGATAGTGGATGACACAAGTTCTATGATCAACGTGGAGGATCCCCTTGAGGCCGTGCTATTAAATCTAGATGTCAATGATGATGCAAGCAGAGTGGAGTGTGTCAATGCATTACATGGGATGGGCTCTTATTCCTATGAGCCGAGAAAATTGTCTTTGGATCTTGAAAATCGGAAAACTCCACCAATAAAACCATCAATTGAGGAGCCACCGGTGTTGGAGTTGAAGCCACTTCCTCCACACCTCAAGTATGAATTCTTGGGCCCTAATTCAACTTTACCAGTTATTCTTTCTTCTTGCCTTACTAACATGCAGGTTGAGGCCACTTTGGTGGTTCTTCAAAGGCGAAAAAGGGCAATTGGATGGACTCTGGCGGACATTCGGGGAATAAGCCCCGCATTTTGCATGCATAAAATTATCTTGGAGGATGATACAAGGCCTTCCTTAAAACATCAAAGGAGGCTCAGTGAGGCAATGCAAGAGGTGGTGAAGAAAGAAGTGATCAAGTGGCTTGATGCGGGCGTGGTGTATCCAATCTCTGATAGCTCATGGACTTCTCTGCTGCAATGTGTGCCGAAGAAAGGTGGGATGACTGTGGTGACAAATGACAACAATGAGCTTATTTCCACTCGAACCAATACCGGGTGGAGATTTTGCATAGACTACCGGAAGCTAAATAAAGTGACCCGCAAGGATCATTTTCCCTTGGCATTCCTCGATCAAATGCTTGATCGCCTTGCGGGGCGAGCTTTCTATTGCTTTTTGGATGGGTATTTGGGCTATAATCAAATCTTAATTGCCCCGGAGGACCAAGAGAATACCACTTTCACATACCCATATGGTACATTTGCTTTCTCCCGGATGCCATTCGGGTTGTGCAATGCTCCGACGACCTTCCAACGTTGCATGATGGCTATTTTCACCGACATGGTGGAAGAAATATTGGAGGTCTTTATGGANTAGTTTAGGTTTGATTTTTGGACTAATTGGTTGTGAGATGTTGCAAGGATTGTGTTGATGCAGTGCAAAACATTTTGGAAAATTTGAACAGTCTCTGAAGTTGCCAGTGCGGCCGCATTGCACTTCGTGCAGTCCGCACTGGTGAAAGCCAAGTGAGGTGCTCTCTGAAGTTTGCCACCGCGGCCGCATCCCATTTAGTGCGGTCCGCGGTGGACCTCCGTGGTCGCGGTCTGTTTTGTGCGGGCCGCGGAGGTTGCCTTCTCAAACTTCTTTTGAACAAACCCAGCGCAGTCCGCAGTCCGTTTTGTGCGGCCGCGCTGGTAGGTAAGGCTGGGCCCCACTAGTTTTCTATAAATAGACCTTAGGGGTCACCGGTTACACTTTTCAAAATTTTAACACTCAGAACCCTAAAAGTTACTGTTCACCTTCTCTATTGCACGAAAATCCTTGCTTAGATTGAATACTTGCATTCCATCTTCACATCTGGTAACATTTCATCCATTTTTGTTTGTTTAATTTTATAATTTCATTTTATTTTCATGACCAGTAGCCCTTAGCTTCTTCTTCTTCTCTATTTGATTAGCTTAGGTTAGTTTTAAATGCTGGTTTTTGTGTGCCTGATGTGCATAATAAGTGGGAAATTGAGTAGGGACAAAGTAGGTGATGACTTGAACAATATTGCAAAAAAAATTTGGAACCCTAACTCAGTGCCTGAACTAAGCACCCTCTGCGGACCGCGGTCGCTTTAGTGCGGTCCGCGGTGCACTGATGCGGTCCGTGGTACCACTTTATGCGGACCGCGGTGTTGATTTTATGGGAATGTGACATCTTGCCAAGCGCGGCCGCATTGCACTTTGTGCGGTCCACGCTGGCCCACCGCGGCCGCGATACCACTTCGTGCGGGCCGCGGTAGAGAGATTCAGAGAGGTGGTTTTCTAGACCCTGCCCCAATGCGGACCGCGGTGGCTTTTATGCGGTCCGCGGTGCCTCCAGTGCGGCCACACTCCTGTTTGTGCGGGCTGCGGTGCACTGTGTCTGCAACATGTTCTGCAACTTTTGGGCTTCTATTCTGCAATTCATTTGTCATCTGTTTCACTGCCTGTGCTTAGACTAACAATGTTAGATGTGTGTGCTTGCAGATAATGGTCAAACAAAGAGGTAGAGCTGCAAAACAACCCGGCCGAGGTGACTCCTCCCGGGGAGGCAAAGGCAAGATGATAAAACTCACTCCCCAAGTTCGGGAAAGCATAAAAAAGACAAGGAAGCTAATAAAAGCTGCAGACAGAGCTGCTTCTCATTCTTCGGGGAGTGAGTACGTGCTTTCACAGGATGTCTCTTCAGATTCCATTCCCACTCATGTCCCTGACTGGCCCGGAAGGTTTAGACTGACTGGTGATACTCCTCCGCCATCACCCACTGTCCGACAGCCAATCAATGTTGTGCATGAGTCATCTGAGGGCTCGGCATCGGTAGTGGGGACTAATCCACCTCCCCCACAGCTTCTTTGTCTAGGGAGAGTGCAGAAGGAGGCGAGGAGGAGGTTCAAGGTGCTAGAGAGGTACAGGGGGGTGGTGAACCTCAGGTTGGGGGTGTTGACCGAACTAGAAATCCCACAGCTTGGGAGGATAGGTTCGTCAGTCAGGTAGCATTCCACAAGTTTAGGGAATGGTGGCCATTACGAAAGCTGATTCTTGAGAGGAGTTTTATTGAGCGAGACCTTCTTCCCCTACACCCAAATATGCATAGACAGTTTCAAACTCGAGTGGGTTGGGCGCATTTTCGGAGTGAATGTGTAAAGGCAAATGAGCACATGGTCAAGGAGTTCTATAGCAATGTGGCCCACATCTTGAAGGGCACTAAAGTGACCAAAGTGTGGAACAAAAAGGTGGTATTTACTGGGAAGGCACTCAATGAATACTTGGGGTTCAATGACGAAGATGAGACCCTTTACAATGAAAAGTTGGCAATGGGCGAAGAGGTTCGTTCGTGGTTAGCTTCATACCTGGAAATCCCGGGTACTGTTCCAGAGTGGTTGCAAGCAGGGACCAAAATATTTCGGAAGACCTTTAACTTTGAGGCTAGGGGGTGGTTGACTTTTGTGTGCAGTTGGCTTGACCCCACTACCTATGATCAGACTATTCCACTTGCCCGGGTTGTTCTTGTTGCATCTATTATAGCGGGTATATCCGTATCAACGTTGGGNCCCTTCGAACTAACGTGCGATGCAAGTGACGTTGCGGTTGGGGCGGTATTGTGTCAACGAGTGACAAAATGTTCCATCCCGTGTACTATGCAAGTAAGACTATGAATGAAGCTCAACAGAATTACACGGTGGCGGAGAAGGAATTATTGGCCATTGTATTTTCCATGGAAACATTTAGGCCATATCTTATGGGGGCCAAGGCAATTGTGCACACCGACCATGCCGCCCTTAGGTATTTGATGACCAAGAAAGATTCCAAGGCAAGATTGATGAGATGGGTGTTACTTCTTCAAGAGTTTGACTTAGAAATAGTGGACCGGAAGGGAAGTGAGAACCAAGTTGCGGACCATTTGTCCCGCTTGGAGGAGGAAGGAAGGCCATGTGACGGCCTAGAGATAAATGATACATTCCCCGACGAGCAACTTCTTTCCGTGTCAATGTGTGACATGCCATGGTTCGCGGACATTGCCAATTTCATTGTAACTGGAATTGTCCCGTGTGAGCTCTCTTCTAACCAAAGGAAGAAGCTCAAACGGGATAGTTTGGATTTCTACTGGGATGATCCGTACTTGTTTAAGATTTGCACAGATGGTGTGATTCGAAGGTGTGTCCCGGAGGGTGAGCAATTGAGTATTTTGGAGGCTTGTCATTCCTCCCCCTATGGTGGCCATCATGGAGGGGTGAGGACGGCTTCGAAAGTTTTGAGTTGTGGTTTTTATTGTCCGGCTTTGTTTAAAGATGCGAGTGATTTAGTAAAGAGATGTTATCAATGCCAACGAGCGGGCGGGATTTCCAATAAAGACGAGATGTCTCTTAACACAATTCTTGAGGTTGACATCTTTGATGTTTGGGGTATTGATTTTATGGGCCCTTTTGTTAGCTCGTGTGGGAACACTTACATTCTTGTAGTAGTGGATTATGTGTCAAAATGGGTTGAGGCCGTGGCCTTGCCCAATAATGAAGCTAGGAGTGTGGTGGCATTTCTTAAAAAGAGCATTTTCACAAGGTTTGGTACACCCGGGGCAATCATTAGTGATGGAGGATCGCATTTTTGTAATTTAGCTTTTGATGCTTTGCTTTCCAAGTATGGTGTCAACCACAAAGTATCTACACCTTATCATCCTCAAGCAAGTGGCCAGGTTGAAGTGTCTAACAGGGAGATCAAGAGCATTTTATCCAAAACTGTCAATGCTAATAGGACCGATTGGTCTAAAAAGTTAGATGACGCTCTATGGGCTTGCTTACAAGACCCCAATTGGCATGTCACCGTATCGGTTGGTGTTTGGGAAAGCATGTCATCTACCAGTGGAGTTGGAGCATAAGGCCATGTGGGCCTTGAGGAAGCTTAATCTTAAGTGGGATGTTGCGGCCAATCTTCGTGTTGAACAACTCAATGAACTTGATGAATTCCGGTTCCATGCATACTCTAGTTCGTCCTTGTATAAGGACAAGATGAAGTACCTCCATGACAAATATGCTCGTGGAAAGGAGTTCAAAGTTGGTGATTTGGTCCTCTTGTTCAACTCCCGTCAAAGGTTGTTTGCCGGAAAGCTTAAATCAAAGTGGAGTGGGCCATTTGAAGTTGTATGTGTAACCCCATTTGGTGCTCTAGATTTGAAGAACAAGAGTGGTGAAGTCTTTAGGGTGAATGGGCACCGTGTCAAGCATTATCTTGGGAAGTTTTATGATAGCCATGTGGTGGCTGTGGTTCATTTCAAATGATGTGATGGTAACCCGCGTCGTGCCGCGACGTTAAATCAGGCGCTTCTTGGGAGGCAACCCATGTCTTTTTCTTCTTGTTTTATTTGATTTTCTTTGTAGTTTAGGTTTATTTTTGGACTAATTGGTTGTGAGATGTTGCAGGGATTGTGTTGATGCAGTGCAAAACATATTGGAAATATTGAACAGTCTCTGAAGTTGCCAGTGCAGCCGCATTGCACTTTGTGCGGTCCGCACTGGTGAAAGCCAAGTAAGGTGCTCTCTGAAGTTTGCCACCGCGGCCGCATCCCATTTAGTGCGGTCCGCGGTGGACCTCCGCGGTCGCGGTCTGTTTTGTGCGGACCGCGGAGGTTGCCTTCTCAAACTTCTTTTGAGCAAACCCAGTGCGGTCCGCGGTCCGTTTTGTGCGGCCGCACTGGTAGGTAAGGCTGGGTCCCACGTGTTTTTCTATAAATAGACCTTAGGGGTCACCGGTTACACTTTTCAAAATTTTAACACTCAGAACCCTAAAAGTTACTGTTCACCTTCTCTATTGCACGAAAATCCTTGCTTAGATTGAATACTTGCATTCCATCTTCACATCTGGTAACATTTCATCCATTTTTGTTTGTTTAATTTTATAATTTCATTTTATTTTCATGACCAGTAGCCCATAGCTTCTTCTTCTTCCCGTTTTTTCTCTATTTGATTAGCTTTGGTTAGTTTTAAATGCTAGTTTTTGTGTGCTTGATGTGCATAATGAGTGGGAAATTGAGTAGAGACAAAGTAGGTGATGACTTGAACAATATTGCAAAAAACATTTTGGAACCCTAACTCAGTGCCTGAACTAAGCACCCTCCGCGGACCGCGGTCGCTTTAGTGCAATCCGCGGTGTACTAGTGCGGTCCGCGGTGCACTGATGCGGTCCGCGGTACCACTTTATGCGGACCGCGGTGTTGATTTTATGGGAAAGTGAATTCTTGCCAAGCTCGGCCGCAATGCACTTTGTGCGATCCGCGCTGGCCCACCACGGCTGTGATACCACTTTGTGCGGGCTGCGGTGCACTGTGTCTGCAACATGTTCTGCAACTTTTGGGCTTCTATTCTGCAATTCATTTTTCATCTGTTTCACTGCCTGTGTTTAGACTAACAATGTTAGATGTGTGTGCTTGCAGACAATGGTAAAACAAAGAGGAAAGGGCTCCAAACAACCCGGCAGAGGTGACTCCTCCCGGGGAGGCAAAGGCAAGATAATAAAACTCACTCCCCAAGTTCGGGAAAGCATAAAAAAGACAAGGAAGCTAATAAAAGCTGCAGACTGAGCTGCTTCTCATTCTTTTGGGAGTGAGTACGTGCCTTCACAGGATGTCTCTTCAGATTCCATTCCCACTTATGTCCCGGACTGGCCCGGAAGGTTTAGACTGACTGATGATACTCCTCCGCCATCACCCACTGTCCGACAGCCAATCAATGTTGTGCATGAGTCATCTGAAGTCTCGGCATCCGGTAGTGGGGACTACTCCACCTCCCCCATAGCTTCTTTGTCTGGGGAGAGTGCAGAAGGAGGCGAAGAGGAGGCTCAAGGTGCTAGAGAGGTGCAGGGGGGTGGTGAACCTCAGGTTGGGGTGTTGACTGGACTAGAAATCCCACAGCTTGGGAGGATAGGTTCGTCAGTCAAGTAGCGTTCCACAAGTTTAGGGAATGGTGGCCACTACGAAAGCTAATTCTTGAGAGGAGCGAGACCTTCTACCTCTACACCCAAATGTGCATAGACAGTTTCAAACTCGAGTGGGTTGGGCGTATTTTCGGAGTGAATGTGTAAAGGCAAATGAGCACATGGTCAAGAAGTTCTATAGCAATGTGGCCCACATCTTGAAGGGAACTAAAGTGACCAAAGTGCGGAACAAAAAGGTGGTATTTACTGGGAAGGCACTCAATGAATACTTGGGGTTCAATGAAGAAGATGAGACCCTTTACAATGAAAAGTTGGCAATGGGCTAAGAAATTCGTCCGTGGTTAGCTTCATATCTGGCAATCCCGGGTACTGTTCCAGAGTGGTTGCAAGCAGTGACCAAAATATTTCGGAAGACCTTTAACTTTGAGGCTAGGGGGTGGTTGACTTTTGTGTGCAGTCGGCTTGACCCCACTACCCATGATCAGACTATTCCACTTGCCCGGGCTGTTCTTATTGCATCTATTATGGCAGGATACCCTATCAACGTGGGCAATGTTATGTCACGCGTCATTTCCGCAGTAGGGCTTGAGCATGACCGGAACTATCCTTTTCCCAACACCCTCACTATGTATTTCTGGGACCTAAAGGTGGAGAAGAGACCTTTTGATATCAAGGTCAAACCTGTGGCTCCGTTTTCGTGGTACAGTTTGAAGGGGCCAGACAACCCCAAGGACAAGAATTACAAGCCGCCTGCCTCTGCTCCAACTGGCCAGTCTGCAGAGCCGGTTGCGGTAGAGCTCTCCGCTGAGCCCACTTCCACTGAGCCTGCCTCCACCACCGTTGAGTTACCTCCAGGACCTTCCACTACTGCTGGTCCTTCTACTTCAGCTGGCTCGGGATTCCGTCTTCCCGGGCCCATCCTATCACTGCCCACCAGCTGAGCCAGGCACTTCATAGCTTGAACAATTGGATGTCAGCTGCGTCATCCAAGTTGTCTACACTGTCTTCTACCATTGCGGCTCAGTCAGCACCACAGCCAGCACAGATTCCACAGTCCATTGAGGACACATTGAAGAAGATCCTGGAAAACCAGGAAAAGATCATCAGTACTCAGGATCCCTTGTCTAAGGCAGTGGATTCACGTGGCAAGGCTCTGAAGGAGCTTGCCAGGGAGCACAGGAAACTGCGCAAAACACGGGCTTCCATGGAGTCTGTGAAGGAGCTTAGAGCAGATGTGGACAAGCTGAAGGCAGACCAGCTACCCTTAGACTTGCTATTTGAGGATCCAGCTCCAGCAACAGTACCAGCAGCAGAGCCACAGCAGGAGCAGAGACAAAGGCTTCTTAGGAAGAAGAGGAAGCTCCCCAATGCAGATGAGGCGATCATCGAGTTGGCGGAACCACCGGAGGTTTCCTCCAGTCAGCCACAGGATGTTCCTGATATTCAGCCTGTCCAGGTCCAGGCCCCAGTCCCAACAGCTGAGCAGCCGGAGACCGGGAACCAGTCTGAGGTTCCCGCGCATACAGAGGACTCGGGGACCACTCATGATCCCATGCAAACGGACACGGCTTAGGGAGTCTTCATATCTTTACCCTATACTTTTTTATGCTTATTTTTGCTTTAGTTGGCATGGGGGACAATGCCAGCTTTTATTTGAGGGGGTGTGCCCTACTTTTATCCATTGGATGACTGTATATATAGATTGATTTAGTTTATGCTTTCTTTTGATTTTCTATTGGTCTGTATATAACTTTACATTTAGTTACTTTCATCGTACTTTTTATCTTCCTTTTGGTCTGTATATAAAGTTACATTATTGTATATATTCATCCCCCGTTGTATATTCATTCCCCGTTTGTACATATTCATTCTATTTTCTATTTTTCGTAAAAAAATTTCATTTTTAGCTTCTTATATAGGCTCGTAGCTTTTTGTTTTGTTTTGACGCTTTTATTAAGCCTTTGGTTTTCTTAATGCCACGGTTCTTTCCAAAGGTGGAGTATTGTGTGAACCGGGTGGCTCTTCCCAGTGATAGATGGCATGACAACATTCTTAAGGGTTTGAGTCCATTATTGTTTTTCTTGTTTTTGGTAGTTTATAGTTAAGGGTACCTCAAGCAAAGCTTCACTTGGGCCTAACACATTTGCCTTTGATCCCATGGTCAAAGACAAGTGGTTGTGTTTAGGATGGTGAAAGTAGCGACCTTGAGACTCTTGTGTTGACCAAACAATCATCATGCGGTCTTTCGGACTATTGTGTGCTCAATCGTGTCTAAGGTTGTTATGGGCCCCCGACTCTATATCTTTAGTAATCCTTGAGTTTGCGTGGTGAGAAATTGAATTATGAGTCCAAGTCCCGAGCCAATGGTCTAGAACTTGCCCTGAATGTCTGTTGAGGAGAAATTTTGAGCGAAATTCGACTTGAGAAGTGATTATAGGCTCTCCTTGATCCAAATGATAGTTGAACAATTTCACAGCCTACCAATGATATAATCCGTAGCTAACCCTTTTGAGCCTTAAACCTTTTTCTTTAAAGAACAAATGCTACAAGCCTAAGCCCGTTCTAAATTATACCCTCTCTTGGCACCCGATCTTTTCTTGAGCAATGGCAAAAGTCTAAGTTTGGGGGGAGAGACGAGAAAGGGAACAAAGTGGTAAAAGGTACAAAAGCAAAGAAAAGGAAGGCAATGAAAAAGAAAAGAGAAGAAAAAGACAAAAAGAAAGCCCAATGTGAAAATGATCTCAAAGGGATTCAAGAAAAGCAAAGAAAGAAAGGCGTGGAAAGTTGAAAAAGGAGAACTGGTTTGAAACACAAAAGAAAGAGTGACAATGTGTCTCTCTAACCCCTTAGAAAAAAGTGAATGACTCAAAGAGTCAAGAGAATTGTGCCAAATGAATCAAAAAAAAGTGCTTAAGGGAAGATTGAATCCACTTGAACAAAAACATGTCCTACCCTTACCCAAAAGCCTTCACATTGACTCCACAAAAGCCCTATATGATATTGAGTTGAATGACGCTTGCATTAGTGGATACTTACATGAGGGTCAATCATATGGTACTTAGAGACGGACTTGTGACTTTTTCTTGAGAGAGATGAGTGAATTCCCATTAACCTCGATTTGTGTGTCAATACTCTAAAAGATGAGGTTTGCTTAGGGAAAGTTGAGGATGGATGAGTTTGGGTTCCACAGCGACCAAAGTAATTGAGAGAGTTCTTTGATGTAATGAGTCAACTCTTGATGCTCTTGTGTCACACTTGATCCATGGTTTTTCAAAGTTTAAATGTTGTTGATGATTCATTCGTATTGAGGGCAATTGTTAGTCCCAATTGATGCTTGTTGAGGTTACTTTAGGATAGCTGGAAATACTTGAATTTTCCCTTAAAGGGTGGGTCTTATTTTGTTTGCTTGAGGACAAGCAAAGGCTTAAGTTTGGGGGAGTTGATAAGTAGGGATTTTAGCGTGTTTTATGCTTCTACTTGCCTATGCTTTGAATATAAATTGTTATAAAATAGTCCCAAAAGGCTCATAAGTTGTGCTTGATTGCAGGTTTGATCGACAAGGTGACGAAATGTCAAGGATCGGCCCAAAAGGAGTGAAACCTGCTCAAGTATCAAAGACCAAGTAAACTGAGGGCAAACAAGCCTAGCGCGGACTGCTCAAAGTCGAATGCGGCCACACTAGATGGTTCAGAGAGTTGACAAAAGTGGGCTTCAGGCAATGCGGCCGCGGTACATATAGCGCGGTCCACGGTGAAGGCTCCGCGGCCGCGCTACCTTTTTGTGCTGTCCGCGGACAAGAGATTAAGAGAGATGGAATTATGCCAAGTCCAAGCCATGCGGTACGCGGTCGTGATTGTGCGGACCGCGCCAGTTGCCTCCGCGACCGCGATCCATTCTACACGGTCCGCGGAGCCCAAGTTCAGAGAGCCTAGAATTGAAATCAAAGAGCCTAGTGCGGCCGCGGTCCATTTTATGCGGCCCGCACTGACCCCGCAGGGGTATTTTTGTCTAGTTTTTCCAGCCTAGTATAAATAGAACATTTTACCAATTTTAGGTCATCAGTGAATTCCAGAACTGAGTTGCGCTCGTGAGAACCTCAATTGTAGCCATTTTTGGCATCTTAGTTTCAAATTAACGATAGATTCTTGTATTTCAATTTAGCATTTAATTAATATGTCTTGTTCTTCATCTATTTCTTCATTTTCTCCTTCAAGCATGAGTAGCTAAACCCATTAGCTAGGGTTGTGGCTCAACCCTAGTGTGGGTAATTGATGGGTGTTGCCATCTAGGGTTAGATTGACTATGGGTGTTTGCTATTTGGGTTGATTTTATGTTTTAATCTATGAATTGGTGGTTGCAAACACTGATTTATGCTTTGTGGATTTGACTCTTCTTGAGAAAGAGAGTCTAAGTCTCCAAAATTGACCCAACAAGGAATTGGGATGGATTCATGAGAAATGATAGTTCCAATTAACGGGTTAAGCCTCGAGAGAGTAATCACCCTACTTGAACCCTAGTTGCTTGATCTAATTTGCCTACCCATTTGGTCTCGAGAGAGTATTTCGGGCAAAATCACTCTCTACCGAGAGGTGTGAGAGTGGATAAAATTGTGTAACGGTTATAGCATAAGCCCCAATTATGTCAATCGAACCTTAGTAACATCTACCCGTCAATTAACCACCTAGGTGATGTCACGACCCTAGTGCCTTTCTCCCCATTAGATACAACCTTAGCAATTATTTCGTAGCATAATCTAGTTTCAATTAGTAGTTTGATAATAGTAGTTTATAATTGAAAAAACCCAAAAAATATTGGAAGTGACATTTAGAACAACTACCGACTCTAGTCTAGATAGACACCCAGCTCCAATTTCTAGCTCTCTGAGGAATTCGATCCCGACCCTCATATCGGGTAAAAGCTAGTGCGACCCTCTCTTCCTACTTTATAGTAGTGTGGAGTTGGAAGAGATCACGCTCCACGACCAAATGAGGGAGCATCAAGAAAGGGCTGATAAGATACCGGGCGCCCCGAAATTACTACGAAAATGGGACGTCGGTCGTTTCGTCGAACAACTATACAATGAGGAGGCATCCCCACATGCAATACCCAAAACCTTCAAGATGCCGCCATATTTGAAGATATATGACGGCACGACAGATCCCGAAGATCACATCATTCATTGCGTCACAGCAGTAAAAGGCAACAACCTCTCAAAAGAGCAAGTACCATTAGTGTTGCTGAAGAAGTTCAGTGAGACCTTAACGGGGGGAGCCTTAACCTGGTACTCACAATTACCAATACGCTCTATAACAACGTTTGAAGAAATGGCCAACAAGTTCGTCACCGCCCACGCCGGGGCTAAGAAGGCGGAAGCTAGGGTAAATGATATATTTGTCGCTAGGCAATCGCCTAGCGAGGGACTCAGGGACTTCCTCGTTCGGTTTAATAGAGTAAGAATGAGCTTACGAAATGTATCAGAAGGGATGGCGGTGGCAGCTTTTCAAAATGGGTTGAACAGGAATGGGTTGAGAGCGACCAGAAAGTTATTAAGTAGGCTCATAAAATACCCTCCCACCACTTGGGAAGAAATTCCCAATGCTTACTGTGCTGAGGTGAGAGCAGACGAGGATGACCTTAATGGTCCAACCCAACGGTTAATGTCGGTCCAAACAGAATCGAGGAAAGACCATCGTAATGACGGTCGAAGAGATCAGTCAGGTCCACGCCTCAACCGAGACAGGCATCAACCCTATGTCAGAACAGCCATCCCACCATCTCCTCGCCATGCTGAAAGACCGTCCAGGCCGCATACAGGGACCATCGTTAATGCGCACAACTTTTGTGTTTCCCCTTCAAAAATAGTGTACGCACTAGAAAAGCTCGTCCCGAAGGTGAAGTGGCCACAAAAGATGAAGTCCGACCCAAGTACCCGAAAGTCAAACGTTCTTTGTGAATTTCATCAGGAGCAGGGTCACAAAACCGAGGACTGCATAGCCCTACGGCAAGAATTAGTGAACATGCTCCACCAAGGGCACCTAAGGGAGCTAATGAGCGACCGAGGAAGAGCCAACTTCGGCTGCGGACGAGAACAACACCAAGGCCTTCCAAAACCACCATCCCCCGCTTGCACTATCCAAATGATCATCGGCGGGGGCAATGAAGCAGCAATCAACCACGTGAAATTTACCACCACACATAAACTGAAGTAGTCGATCACCCACGAACGGTATGATGACCTCGAAGACAGTATCATCTTTGATAATTCAGATACCCACAGTTTGACCTTTCCTCATCTCGATGCTCTTGTCATTACTTTACGTATTTCAGATACTGATGTAAAAAGAATAATGGTAGACGACAGAAGCGGCGCGTGTATTATTCACCCTCGAGTTCTCGCACAAATGCGACTCGAGGACAAGATAGTACCATGCTGCATAACACTAAAAGGTTTTAACAATGCAGTCGAGCGAACCTCAGGAAAAATAACGATGCTCGTTCTGGCTGGGGGCGTCACCCTAGAAACAACGTTCCATGTCATGAACCAGGATACAGCTTACAACGCCATCATAGGACGACCATGGATACACACCATGAGAGCCATCCCGTTTAGCCTGTATCAAGTAATCAAGTTCCCTACTCTGTGGGGGATATTTAGCAACTGAGGCGAACAGCGCACAGCCAAAGAATGCTATCGCATCGCCCAAGATTGTACATACACTCAACAGCTAAAGGGAACAGACTCAGAAGCATAGCAATTACCAAAGTCGGGGTCCGAACTCAACGAACAAAAAGACATTATCAAGGATCCCGACGTCGCGGAAGCCGCAGGGTCAACGATAGAAGACCTCGACCCCGTCCAAGTAGACAGCAGCGACAACATCAAAAGGGATTACATAGGCTATAAACTCCCAGAGCTAGATAAATTTCATAAGTTTTTAATTAACAACGCCGATCTGTTTGCTTTTTCCCATGCAGATATGCCAGGTATCCCGAAAGACGTTGCCACACACAAGTTGAACATTGATCCACTCTACCCTTCAGTACGACAAGTAAGAAGAAAATTCAACACCGCAATTAACGAAGCCGTCAACGATGAGGTGGATAAACTACTCGCTAACGGCTCTATCCGAGAATCAAAATACCCTCAATGGGCCACCAACATAGTCATGGTGAAAAACAAAAACGGAAAGTGGCGGATGTGCGTGGAATTCACAGACCTAAACAAGGCCTGGCCGAAAGACTCATTTCCGTTGCCTCACATCGATTAACTCATCGACGCAACGGCAGGGCACGAGTTGTTGAGCTTTTTGGACGCCTACTCAGGTTACAACCAAATCCTCATGGAGGAGGAGGACCAAGAAAAGACTACTTTTATCACCCATCAGGGAACGTACTGTTACAGAGTCATGCCATTCGGGTTGAAGAAGGCAGGGGAAACTTATCAAAGGCTGGTCACCAAGATGTTCAAGGACCAACTCGGCAAAACAATGGAAGTGTACACAGACGACATGTTGGTCAAATCAAAAAAGAAGGAAGACCACATCGACCACCTGAAGGAAGCCTTCGGTATTCTAAGGCAATACGGTATGAAGCTAAACCCCGAGAAGTCTGCCTTTGGCGTAACTTCGGGCAAGTTCCTCGATTTTCTGGTATCACAAAGAGGCATCAAGGTCAACCCCGACCAGATCAAAGCCATCGAGGGAATACCTGAAGTATTGACCAGCAAGAAACAGGTATAAAAACTTATGGGCCGTATAGTTGCCTTATCAAGGTTCATCTCAAGATCCTCTGACAGATGCCACAAATTCTTCAACGTGCTCAAAAAGGACAACGGGCTCCAGTGGAGTTCAGAATGCATCAAGGCCTTAAGAGAACTAAAGGCATACTTGTCCTCGCCCCCGCTGCTCACCAAAGCAGAACCCGACGAATGCCTCATGGTATACTTGGTCGTATCAGAGGTCGCGGTAAGAGCGGTATTGGTCCGTGAAAACAAAGGTACGTGATCTCCAATCAATTACATTAGCAAAACCCTGGTCGACGCCGAAACAAGGTCCCCCCACCTCGAAAAATTGGCCTTGGCATTGGTTATAGCTTCACGAAAGCTTAGACCCTATTTTCAATGCCACCCCATATCGGTGGTGACGACCTTCCCCCTACGAAGCATCCTACATAATCCCGAACTATCGGGGATATTGGCCAAGTGGGCCATAGAATTGAGCGAGCACGATATAACATATCAGCCGCGAACAACGATAAAATCGCAGGTACTCGCCGACTTTGTTTCGTTGCCGATTTCAGTGCCAAAATAATGCCTGAGGTCGAGCAGGAAACTTCTCGTACCTCTCCCAGGTTACCCAACCTATGGGTCCTATACACCGATGGCGCGTCCAACGTGTCAGGATCTGGACTGGGACTCGTACTCGATGTCCCAACAGGTGAAGTCATACTCCAATCGGTGCCCCGATATGACTAAAAATGAAGACTAGTACGAGGCCGTAATTGCAGGAACAAAGCTAGGTCTCAAATACGGAGCACGACGAGTCGTCCTCAGGTGCGACTCACAACTCGTTGTCAACCAAGTCACATGGACTTTCCAAATCAAAGAGCTGAGGCTACAAAAGTACCGGGCAGAAATTCATAAACTGCTACCAGAATTCGACTAATGTTGACTCGACCAGATACCTCGAGCACAAAATATCGAGGCAGATAGCCTCGCCAAGTTAGCAGCAGCCACCAAAAACATTACAAAAGAAAACGAGGTCACCCTCCTCCACTCGTCAATAGAAAAACTTGAGGTACGCTCTGTAAATTTGACTTGGGACTGGCGCAACCGTATTATAATATATTTGCAGGAGGGAGTACTCCCATCAGACAAAAAGGAAGCCAAAAAGCTTCGAATGTAGGCGGCCAGGTACAGCATCATAAACCATGACCTATACAAAAGAACATTTGGAGGCCCCTTGTCGAAATGCCTAGGGCCAAACTAAACAAGACACGTCCTCGAGGAAGTACACGGAGGCCACTACGGTGCCCATACCGGCAACCGAGCCCTCGTCAGATGCCTTATACGAGCGGGTTATTATTGGCCTACCATGAAGAAGGAAGTCGCCGACTACGTCAAGAAGTGTGAGGAGTGCCAGAAATACGCTCCTATGATAAACCAAGTGGGCGAGCACCTCCACTCGGTCACATCACCATGGTCGTTCATCAAATGGGGAATGGACATTGTCGGACCCCTTCCAGCAGGGCGAAGTAATATACGATTTCTTTTGGTTTTAATTGACTATTTTTCCAAGTGGGTAGAAGCAGGTGCATTCGCCCAAATACGCGAACAGGAATTTATCACATTCATATGGAGAAACATCATATGTCACTTCGGCATCCCCAAAGAAATCAGCTGTGACAACGGACCCCAATTCACCGGAAACCGTCGAATTCTTCGAGAAATGGCACATCAAGCGAATACTCTCCACGCCATATCACACTGCCGGTAACGGCCAGGTCGAATCCTCCAACAAAACAATACTAAACATCTTGAAGAAAAATCTTGAGGACGCCAAGGGACTGTGGCCGGAATTGCTACCAGAAGTACTGTGGGCATACTGCACCACGCCAAAAACAAGCACAGGACAAGCGCCATATTCACTAGTCTATGGGACTGACGCCATGATACCACTCGAGTTAGGGGAACCTAGTTTGAGATATTCCAATGAAACCGGACCAGGCAACGACGAGAACAAGAAACAAGACCTCGACGAAGCAGAGGAGCGAAAAGACATGACTTACATAAGAATGATAGCCCAAAAACAGCAAGCAGAACGATACTACAACAAAAAGGCCAAAGTACGACCACTCAAAGTCGGAGACTATGTACTCAAGGCCAAAACACAGGTGAGCAAAGATTCAAGAGAAGGTAAACTAGGAACCAATTGGGACGGGCCAAATAAAATCACGGCAGCAGCAAACAAAGGATCATTCCAACTAGAAATAATAGAGGGAAAGCTACTACAAAACAATTGGAATGTCGCCCACCTCAAATACTTCAACTTCTGAAAACGGACGCCCTCCAAGTCATACTCTTTTTCCCTCGCCTGAGTTTTGTCCCAATTGTGTTTTCTCGGGGAGGTTTTTAATGAGGCGATGAAGGGGACATCTCGAAGTTCAAGCATAATTCATCGCCCCGCATATCGACTACTTCTCCAGGCCGAAGGATGAAGGGACTAGGTAGACTGGGGCTTCTCCAATGTATGTATAAAATAAACAGAAACATGTAATATTCTCCAATAAATGAAATAAACAAAGCAGCATCATTGCACAACCCCGCCAAGTCATTTTACACTCTACATTCGACCTCGCTCGAATTACGTTACATTCGACCTCGCTCGAATTACGTTACATTCGACCTCGCTCGAACTACTTTACATTCGACCTCGCTCGAATTACGTTACATTCGACCTCGCTCGAATTACGTTACATTTGGCCTCTCTCGAATTATGTTACATTCGGCCTCGCTCGGATTACTTTACATTCGATCTCGCCCGAATTACGTTACATTCGACCTCGCTCGAATAATGTTACATTCGACCTCTCTCTAATTATGTTATATTCGACCTCGCTCGAATTACTTTACATTCGACCTCGTTTGAAGTACTTTATATCCGACTCGCTCGAATTATTTGATTTTCAGCCTCATCAAACCTCGATCTCGTTCGAACTAATCAATACTAGGCCTCATGTCGGTCTATGTTCGACTCAGCCAATATCAACCATATACAAACAGCCAAAAAATCAAGGATTTCACATAGCAAAAAAAAAAGAGAAAAAAGAGAAAAGAGAATGGGACTCCAGAAATACATAGCAAAAAGACAATTCTTCCATTTCAATTATCGGATTACAATACTTTTTACAAAGGGCTCGAGGACGCCCTCACAAAAATATCAAAGAAACAAAAAAAATAAGTACAACGGCTTCACGCCACATCATCCCCATCGGCGTACTCATCATCATACCAGGGATTAAAGGCAAGCCTATCCGCAGCGTCATCATCCTCATCCCCGCCAGACGTACCAGAGTTGTAACCACAAGCTTCACGGGTTGCACGTTCCTTGACACAGATGCCCTCAAGCTCCGCTTCGAAAACTTTCACGGTAGTCTTCAAAGATTTGTACACATCAAGTTGAGCATCGGCATGGACCCACATTTCATACAACTCATGCGGCATACGAGGATCGACAAAAGTATGAGATGTAGAAAGTTGTGACTGCCGTCGTGTCTCCTCGGCCCTCAAGATAACGACTTGCTCATTTAACCCGGACAACTCCGCCTCAAAACCCTGGATCCGTTATTCCAACCTCGCCACCTTAAGCGCCGATGTCTCCACCTCGTTAGCCCACTCGAACCAGCAAACACGGAGGGCGTCATCTAGGGCCGCCACTTCAGCCATAGCGGCTATTCTGCCTTTCTCAGCCCGACTCAATTCTTCGATCTTGGCACTTATCTCACCCCTCAGATCGATAGCCCTTGCCTCCCTCTGCCCGAGTTCAACCGTTAAGGATGCCACCTGCGCCTGAAGGTCAGCATTCTCAGCCATCCCCCTTTACTCACCTCGAGCTTGTCCTCTTTGGCCTTTAGCGCTGCCCCAAGCTCGCTGCACCTACTGATGGCCCTCATAAGCTCATCGTCCATCTCCCTTAGCTCTTCATCTTTCTTCGTCAGCTCATCGTCTTTCTATTTGAGCCCATCATGAAGCGACTGAAACTCTCCATCCTGGCTAAGGAAGTCGGCCAGCGTTCGGTGCTTAGTACGGTACTCCTTGTACTTGGAGGTCATCTTCTTAAAAATGGTCATCCTCTGCTCCTCCCGACGGTCGCACTCAATCCCCATGATAAGAGTCTGATGCAGAAAAAGAACAAAAAAAAAGAATAAAGAGAAGAAGTCAGTGTAAGCATATTACGTATACGGACTAAACTTAACCTAACAGGGAAAAGCACTCACTCGCAGGGCCATGCCAGATATACCCAACGATAGATCCGCATCTCTCATCGCATGTAGCGTCGTATTCTCGAAAGTCGCGCACAGGGGAGCAAAGGCCGGCACCACTCGTTCTGTGTTGGCCAAGAGGTCATAGTCCACAAAAATGACTATATGCCAATTAGGACCCTCCGTCCTTACCTCCACACTGGTAGTCCTCTACATAAAGGTTCGTATCTCCTCAGGGTCGATCTCCGAGCCAGAGTCGTCGTCCCACGCAGGGACATCTCTATTTCCCCAAGCCGTCGATGATGAGCCACGTTCTGCGCCATGTAAGCTCTCCGCTACCACGAACCCCATCAACCCAAGAGGGTCTCCTCTCCATAACGACATCCGCCGTAGAAACGACCTCAACATCGAGCGTAAGCACGGATTCCGCTTCCAAAGCAACGAATCTTTCCGGCTCAGTGTCAGTGACAATGGCCTTCCCGGTCTCCACCCTTCATCTTTTCCTCAATGTTGTCTCCTCGCCATTAGATGGCTCGTCCACGAGGTGAAAAATAGGCTGAGAAGAGATCTCGTCCCGCACGGCAATAGTTTGGGGGGCGGATTCCCTCATTGGTGGAACTTGAGTCCGACCTCCTCGAGCTGATTCAGCTAAGGTAAACTGCATTTCGGCCGACGCGATAGCTTGGCGAAATACAGGCACTAGATCCTTCATCTTTTTGGAAACTCGCCGACCTGGAAACAAAGGTAGGTCGCATCAAAAAGCGATAGTGAACGGCAATAAGTTGAGGTGGGAATAACACTTACTTGACAAGGTCATAGGTGCAAAATGCTTGTGGAAGGACGCCCAATCACGAATTCCCACGGTGTGGGGTAACACGCGAGCCACCCAATCTTCAATATCGAAGACGGGAGAAGGTGCCCGTCTCTCAGCTGAAAACAAGGAAGCCACGAGTGAGTCAAAAATGAAAGAATAAAAGAAAATAACAAGCATAAGGCAAGATACTTACGATTATAGTTCCATTGCTCGGGAAACCCAGCCGGATTCGCCACCAGGTGATCAGTCTTGATGAAGAAGTACTTATGCCAGAACCTTCGGTTCGTCTTATCATCCATCCCAGCCACCAACCCTTTGATCCCACGATACCGCAAGTGTACCAATGTACCTCTATAAAAGCTGGGCAAAAACAGATGCAGCAGGTGGCGAATGTTGACCTCACAACCGGCCAACTCTACATACTTCGCCATCATCAGAAAAACTTTGTACAAATAAGGGGAGAGTTGCGCCGGGTAGACGTTGTAAAATCGGCAAAATCCTCCGCTAATGGGGGGAAAGGAAGAGAATAACCGATTAAGAACGGATAGACGTACAAAGCACAATATCCGGGTCGGTGAACCTCTATGATGTCGCCCCCGGCCGGAACAATTTTGACGTGAGGAGGAATGCGATATTTAGACCAGAGGTCGGCTATTTGAGGCGGTCCCGTCTAAGAAAGATTCTGAGCAAGAGCGGGAGCGGGTTCCTTTGGGAAATCATGTCTGACCAAAGGGTTCTTGGGGACCACCTCCTCCACGGTGGGGAAGCTTTCCTCCTCTTCAACCATGAATTCCTCACCGCCGGGAGGAAGGGCCACCGATAAGGAGTAGCATCAGAAACTTCATCGTGAATATGAGGGGATGTTTACATATTTTCATAGTGAAACGAATGCAAAAAAGCTTGAAGAAGAAGATATCAACTGGGTAAGAAGTCAGGGACTGGAATTGAAGAGGCTGCAAGAGATTGAAAGCGGAGATCGGAGAAGAAGATCAAAGGAAACAATACATATGCGAAATGAGAAATGATGAAATTTTTCGAAAATGAAACCCCCCCCCCCCCCCGCCTCACCTATTTATAGGGTTGGGTGACACCAGAATCAAAGCAAAGGACCGTCAATGGAACCATAATCGAAGCGACAGAACCACAGACACTGCATGGGAAAGACGCGCAATGATGACGTGCGTGGTCATGATGTCACCCCACATTAGCCACGCCAACTACAGCCCTGCTGGCCATGCCGTTTATTTGACCTCGGCCGATTCGATTCAATCAACACGACCAAATTTCTTCTCAACGGTTGCAGACCAGATCCGCTCATCGAGGACGTGCAAGATCACGAGCTCAACAAGCGGAGGGACTAACTGTATTGGTCTAAATTTGGGCGGCTTGATAACTACAAATAAACATGGTCGAGGATAGAGCCGACCACAGCACAATGGCGAGGAGTCGTCTTAAAAAGGATTATTGCCGAGGTCAAGTAAAGGGGGGATGGAAACAACGGTAGGATAGTTTAGCAATAGACATAAGGAATATTCCATTGGATATTCTTTATGTTGTACTTTTTAGGGTTTCTTGGGAATATCCCTTATAAATAGGAAGAGATAAAGAACAAAAAGAGGATTTTCACTTTTTGATAAGGGCACTTGTAAAGAGTTGACTATAAAGAATATACAAAAAAGCTTGTCTTGTTCAGTGATTCTGTTGCTCAACACACGTTGTTCACTCTTTGTTTACAAGATCCAAAGATTCCTTGTCCATCCTCATTTACCATTATCCCACGTTGCTGTCAGGAACAAGAATCATCCAAGTCATCTAACATTTGGGTGATAAATTCATCTTTGTTACATTTATTGCCATTATCTACATTTATTGCATGTTCTTATTATTATAACAGTCATTGACAATCATTGAACACGTGCCTGATAATTATTATTCTCGAACACGATCTCATCCCACGGATTTGTTTAAATCTTTTATCTAGAATTTATTATATCTAACTAAGATTCACCCTCCATTTCCTCATTAATTAGTTTAACAAAAAGCTTAACACTTTTTGATCAAACACTACCGACCTTTAAATTTTAATTAATCATTTTTCCAGACTTCTTTTATCTCATTTTATTACTTCATTTTTCAAATTTGATACTTCAAAAACAATGTTAGCTGACACATCCTTGGATAGCAAACAAACGAAGGGATGAGAAATGATGGGGTGATAAGTGATACACCATGTTGTGAAGGGACGGTTAGAATCCTTCGCTCTTAATCAGAAATTTTGAATTTGAGCCCTAGGATAAAAATTTCTTGATTGGGAGCATTTTTTTCTTTATTCAATAAGCTTTTTTGAAGGTTACAAATCTGAATTAGTTGGGGCTAGTGAGCTTGGGCGATGGATACTGAATGATTACAACAACATTATATTCGCCTAAATCCAAAATTAGTTGTGATCGATAGTTACATGTAAATCCTCAATATTTTAAATGCTCTATTTGAATTCATACTATATCAATATTCCATACTGAAGAATTAGTACCATCTAACACTTGGGGATATCGGATTGTTAAAAGGAAGAAAAAATGGTGAGACTTTGATGTCGACGTAAAACCAAAAAGAGAAATTATTAAATAATTGTCCTTTCAAAAAAGCAAATAAGTTACGTATATCTTGGCCCCTTCGATTAGTTAGGAAACAAACCCTGAACGTGCTAAATTATACATCACGTATTTAATGCTTATCACTACTACACTGCTGGACAAGTTATCTTTTTCTTCTTTTTTCAACTGGAACAGTTATTAAGAAACCCCACTAGTAAGCAGCTGCCAGCAAGACTTTCTTTTTGTTTGGAAATGTTAATTGAAACATACGATTAGTTTCGGTCTAACTACGATGTTTAGACTTTAGTGTGACTGTAATATTGTTTACTTCGAAAATACGAGTAACAATTAAATTTGATTTGTGGTTTTAAAGATATGTGATTTAGTTTAATACCAATTAATAATCAAGAAATATGAAGTAGAAATGAAAGAGATAAGTGAATCAAACCAATGTTACTTAGCAGTAGTGACCTCGAGATGGTGACCTCGAGACGGGTCAAAAGCAATAAAGTAAGAAAAGTAAAGCAAGAGCAGTAGAGCTAAAGGATAATGTTGATGAACAGTAAGAGAGAAAAGTAGAATAGTATATTGTTGCCAATGATGATATGATATTACAAATGACCGGGATCCCCTTTATATAATAGGGGAACCCTAAATAAGGTATATTCTCATTTTCAGTAAAGAATCTTATTGGGACAGCTGTATAACCGTCTAGTACAGATTCGTACAGATCCATTCCGGAATTTACGCCACGATCTTGGGGACGTGGCAGGAATCTTGTCCTTCTGTAACAAACTCATAACGGCACTGTCACGGAGTTGGTCGTACTCGGTTCCGGTGTTCCTCGAGCACTTATGTCTTCGAGCCTCTTATTCTACCTTCGAGCTTGAACTCGGCTCTGATGTCCCTCTAGCACTTAGATCCTCGGGCATTGCACTCTGTCTTCAAGCTCGAGTTTGGTTCATCGAGCTCGAACTCGACCTTGCCTGAAGTCGGGCTTAAGCTACCCCTCAAGCCCGGAAAATCGGGCATACCTGATTTCGACCATATATATATATATATATATATATATATATATATATATATATATATATATATATATATATATAACTACGATGAAATTGTAAATAGTATGATACTCCTACGAATTAAAAACATTAGAGTTTAAAAATAATTCAAACTGACTCATATATTTGCCCGTAATAATAAGTATCCAAAAGTATTGAAAACATGCTCAAAAGAAAAAGGATTACACTTCTTTTTTTACACTTAATAACATAGTTGAAACATAAGGTTATAAAACAACTAATTAGTTAGACTGCAATATAGTTATATATTAAGTGCCATTAACTAACTTGAAAGTCAAATAAAGGAAGGGTAGTTTAGTCAACCAAGGCGTCATATGTGCGGCTGCTAATATCTCAATGATGTCACCTTTTATGCGGTATCATTAGTAAACAATACAAACATATTTGGTGTATTAGCAATACAGTTTATTAACAATAGCGGGCTTTAATCCAAAAAACAAACATTGAATTATTCGACCCAGAATTTATGCTACAGACCTAAAAATACAAACCTTAGTAATATTTCTAATATGAATTAATTTGATTCTAATACATGCATGGAAGATTAAGTTGAATGGTCAAAAGTATTGAAATTTGACTATAATGCTCAAACACATAAGATAGGATGGTCAAAAGTATGAAAAGAAGCTTCAGGTTGAATAGAATGAAGCTTTTGAGCTGTTCAAGGTTTTCGTCTTCGTTCAATGTAGAATAAGAGGCCATTGGCCTCATATTGTGTCATCCAACAACGCATCGATATATATATATATATTCTAAAAGTTACATATATAATGTCAATTTATTAAAACGATCTTAAATATCCATAACCACATATTCAAACTTAGCTTGTACAAACTCAGTTGTGAAATAGGCCGACATAGACTTGCGTTAAATTATGTGTAAGACTGTAAGTTAGTAACTGCCATATATCCATATGGTTAGAAGATAACGATATTTGGGGTTCGTCGACCTTACTGATTTTATTTATAAATATCTAGAAAAGAAGGCATTTAATTTTCTCGGCGCATGACTCTTAAAAGTTCTCCAACAGCAGCCCGCTTTCAAGTTCCAATTTCCGCATAAGAATCACGTGATAAATATTGCATAATAATGTAGTGTGGCAAATTTCCTCCCTCGTGTCATTTTCTTTCCACAGACATATAAATAGAGCCACTTATTACTCACAAATCAATCAAACCTCATTCACTCTTTCCTTTAGCCCCCTATCTTCCTTTTGAAGCCATTGAAACTCACTGAAACACTCATCGCCTGCTAAAAAAGATGTTTCTTTCTCTCTTACTCTCCTTCATTTTAGGGTTTCTTTCCTTCTCTTTTTTGTCTTTCTCCAAACAACTTCATCTCAAATTCAGAAGAATCACTCCCATCTATGGCCCTTCCTCTTACCCTATCCTTGGCTGTCTTATTTCCTTTTACAAAAATCGCCACCGTCTATTAGATTGGTACACTGAACTTTTGTCCGAATCGCCCACACAAACCATTCTAGTTCAACGATTTGGCGCACCTCGAACTATAATCACAGCCAATGCGAATAACGTCGAGCACATTCTCAAAACCAACTTTATTAATTATCCGAAAGGCCAGCCATTTACAGAGATTCTAGGCGATTTTCTCGGGATGGGGATCTTCAACGTGGACGGCGAGCGATGGAACACGCAGCGGAAATTGGCTAGCCACGAGTTCAGCACAAAGTCATTGAGGGAATTCGTGGTCAAAACACTAGAAGAAGTAATTGAGACGAGACTGATTCCATTGCTTGACCAAACTGCAAAATCTAACAAAGTTGTGGACTTGCAGGACGTGCTTAGGCGTTTTGCATTCGACACTATTTGCAAGGTGTCACTCGGCACTGACCCACATTGCTTGGACGATCATTCGCACGTGCCAGTTCTGGTTGAAGCGTTTGACAACGCTTCGCAAGCGTGTGCCATGCGTGGCATGGCGCCTATATACGCAGTCTGGAAAAGCAAGAGAGCACTCAATTTAGGATCCGAGAAGAAGCTGAAAGAAAACGTGAAACGCGTTCACTGTTGTATTAACGAGATCATAGAGCAAAAGAAACAAAAGATCAATGAAAATAGGGATCACAAAAACATGGATCTTCTCTCTAGATTATTGATTGCAGGGCATGAGGATGAAGTGGTGAGAGATATGGTCATAAGCTTTCTCATGGCAGGAAGAGATACAACTTCTTCAGCCTTGACTTGGCTTTTTTGGCTAACTACCAAACATCACGAAGTTAAAAATGAAATGATCAATGAAATAACGTCGATCAACAATGGCGATAAGGCACTCGAATTCGACGACTTGAAAGAGATGAAGTATTTACAAGCATGCTTGAATGAATCAATGAGGCTTTATCCGCCAGTGGCTTGGGACTCAAAGCATGCGGCTAAAGATGACATTTTACCCGACGGCACAAGAGTTCAAAAAGGGAATAGAGTTACTTATTTTCAGTACGGAATGGGTAGAATGGAGGAGATATGGGGAAAAGACCGGCTTGAATTTAAACCGGATCGTTGGTTGGATGAAAATGGAGCGTTGAAAAGTGTATGTCCATATAAGTTTCCAGTGTTTCAAGCAGGTCCAAGGGTGTGTTTGGGAAAAGAAATGGCATTCACAAAGATGAAGTATGTGTTGGCTTCAGTATTAAGGCGGTTCGAGATTAAACCGGTGAATGTAGATAACCCGGTTTTTGTGCCTCTTTTAACTGCACACATGGCTGGTGGTTTCAATGTGAGAATATATCAACGAGGTAGCTAGCTGGTGAAATGTAAAATATTTACAGTGATCAATTAGTATTTGCTACTCTTGTTATATATTGCAAATGAAAAATCTGAAACCGGTGCGGGTAAGTTTTTACCCTGAATTACGAGTAAATATGAATATATAGCTTGAAGCTTACTTGTACATTTTTTCGATTAGGTTCTTAATGATCAACTTTCATGTGACAGAACCTGATCAATGAGATATTGATGTACATGTTTGACATGATATACACATGAACTAAAGTTATCCTACTTATTTAATTTGTTCACTTTGTGAGTTAGTCTTGCTCTCCCTCCAGAAGAATGGTGTGTATTTGAAACTTGATTTCTTAATCTTTGAAAATACTTTGCTTTACATGTAGAAACTATATATATGAGGTACTATACATGATCAGAAACTCTTTTTTTTGAAAGTAAAATCATTTTTAGAAATATTTGGAAAACTAGTACATTGTAGTTAAAGAAATAAAAGTTGTTTCATTACTTTATGCCAAGCAAGTTGGGATAAAGTAATGAAATGCAGAAATCTAATGGAGCTGAGATGTCATCTACATATTCTTTCCCTATTAATGGAGAAATCTAATAATTTATTCTGATATCAGAGGATTAGAAAAATGGTGGGTCTGGTTTCATATCTGATGAAATGAGTTAGATGGTCGATAAAGCCTTGGTGTCTTACATATGCCAAATGCGAAGAACCAATACCATGTGACAGACAAAAACCACGAGTTCTAGTTTAGTTATTATTAGTCATGGTTTGGAATGCATGCAAGAAAGAATAGTTTCATCCATTCCATATATAAATTTGATACTAAGAGTACTAAGGAATCATCCATAAAAATCAGTGGGAGTTATGAATTATAAAGGTCATATGAGATGTGTTATATACAAGGTGAATGAATTAACTTGAAATTTATTATACACAGTCGGAGATCTGCAAAAATAGAGAAAATACTCCACCAAAAGGTCATATACAGTTAACTAAGATAATATCTGCTAAAGCTATCAAAACAGACCGGTCTAGTCTAATACAGCCCAAGCCTTGCGGGCCTTTGAATTTGTTGGGCTAGGATATATGGACCAGCCTGCTATTTGAATGCGCCTTAAAATGGCTAGCCCAACCCAGTCCTAAGAGGGTTTCAGGCTAGGACGGGCCGGTCTTTCATTTTTTTCTAATTTTTTCCATCAAGTCTTTAAGGATTTTTCGTACATAATCGCCTAATTATATGAACAACTTCTGTTTCCTTAGAGTTGTATAAAAAGCTTAATATTTGACAAAGAATCTCATAATAAATGCAGATTTCCTATATCTCTAGCTTTTTTTTAACGTTACATTGAATATTTTTTTAACCCTTCTCTTTTCAAATTGCCTCGGCTCTGGGATTGCTCCAATAATTTAATATCTTTTAATTTGTTTTAAGATTATTGTTTTCTTCTTATTATTGCATTGAGTTTGGTCTCTTGTTTCTTCCTTTTTATTATTATGTCTAAGTACTCTTCTATTTTTTTCTGTTGTTATCCTTATGCTTTGCTATGTTAATTTGTGTTGTTTTTCCTCTACTNTCCCGGCAAGGGAATAATCAACAACGTTTTCTCTTTCTTACTTTTCTTATCTCACGATATCACCGGAGCCCAAGCTCCAAGAAATTTCTTATCTCATATTCCGTCACAAACAACAATATAATGACTTCCCGGTAAGGGAACAAAACATCATCGCAAATATTCTGGCAAGGGGATTACTATAACCACATTAGTTCCAACATCTAACCACCACATTAGTTCCAACATCTAACTACCACAGCTATAACCAACCTATTACCACACTTGGCCACCTCAGCTACTATCTACCGACTACCACACCCAACCAACCCATCTATAACTATAGTCATCATATGATACAAGGAAACATTAACCTGAGCGACCCTAGTATCCGTTAAGAACACAATGCAGAGGAATCACAACCCAACAATAGCCCGCCAAGAGGGAAACATAATGATCTCTCCCCTTTCTCACTTTTACTTCACAATTCTTTTTCACAACTCGAGCAGATGCTCCAGAGGTTCAATTATCACTTATACTTTAGCAATTCGTTCTACAACTGGAGCCGACGCTCCTCAATGAATCAAGTCATTTCATATACTTTCAATATTCGTATCACAGTTCGAGCCAATGCTCCTAGGAATCAAATTATCATATCACCATTCACATGTTATTCACAATATATGGAAATACTCCAATAAACATGAAATTCACAATAAGTTCATGATAATCACATTATAAGGACTCACGGTCATGCTAGACACCAATGTATAGATACTCGTCACCATGCCTATACATCGTACTCGATCACATAGCAGTTAGCAACAAGACTCAACTCCTATTCCCTCAAGCTAGGGCTAAACCAAACACTTACCTCAAAGCCTTGAAATCCACTTAATCCTCAACTATCGCTTTACCTCGTGGTTCCACCTCCGATTCGCTCGAATCTAATCACAAATTGTTCAATTACTTTAATAAACACTATATGAATTAGTTTGAAGGCATAAAAACGATTTTCCCAAAGTTTTACTCAAAATTTCACAAAACGCCCCCGGGCCCACGTGGTCAAAACCCGAGGTTCGGACCAAAACCCGATTACCCATTCCCCCATGAACTCAAATATGTAATTTATTTTGAAATCCGACCTCAAATCGAGGTCCAACTCCCCAATTTATAGAAAACCTAGGTTCTACCCAAAAATCCCAATTTCACCCATGAAAATCTTTGATTTCAAGTGGAAAACATGTTTAATGATGTTAAAAGTTGAAAGAATTGAGTAAAAATCAACTTACAAATGATTTGGGATGAAATTTGCTCTTGAAAAATCGCCTATGGTGTTTGGGTTTTGAAAGAATGGTAGAAAGTGATGAAAATTCGACTAAGTATAAAATTTGCTGGGCCTCGGATATGGGAAATGCGAACATAGGTTCGCATTTGCGAACAAAACAGGCGTGGGAATTGCGAACATTTTAGTTCGCATTTGCGAACTTGGGTCTGGAGGCAATTTTCGCATTTGCGAAAATTTCATCGCATTTGCGATGACCCCTACCTCGCATTTGCGAGCCTTTCTCCCGCATTTGCGTACACAGAGGGAAAATGGGGCTACCACATTTGCGAAGGAAGACGTCGCATTTGCGACTGGGCGGCCCTCGCATATGCGAACATATTGTCGCATTTGCGACCCAAGCAAAGTCTCCCCTTTTTCGCATTTGCGATCAAGTGCTCGCATTTGCGATATTGCATTTGCGATCATTTCTTCGCAAATGTGAAGACACCGGCACTGAAAATACCAGATTTTTAAAAATGAGAAAATGCAATCCGATGTCTATCCAAAACACACCCGAGCCCTCGGGGCTCCAAACCAAACATGCACACAACCTCAAAAACATCCCACGGACTTACTCGCGCGATCAAATCGCCAAAATAACATAAAAATCATTGAATCAAGCCTCAAAACACGTGATTCTTCTTCTAAACTTCATAACCTTTCAAGCTTTGAACTCATAGTCCGAAACACGTCAAACGACGTCCGATTTCGACCAAAATTTACAGAAAGCGCTTAACACATATTTAAGACTTGTACCGGGCGTCGGAACAAAAATACGAGCCCGATACCATAGTCTTTTAATCAATTTTCATTTCCATTTTCCTTAATAATTTCAGATAAACAATTTCACGGAAAAATTCATATCTCGGGCTCTAGACCTCGGAATCGATTCCGGGCACATGCCTGAGTCCCATATTTTTCTACGGACCTTCCGGGACCGTCCAATCTCGGGTCCGGGTCTGTTTATCAAAAATGTTGACCAAAGTCAACTATAATCATATTAATATCAAAATTTTTCAAATTTTTCGCGGAATTCACATATTTCAACATAAAAGCTTTCCGGCTACGCGCCCGGACTGCGCACGCAAAATCGAGGCAAGTAAAAAATGAGGTTTTAAGGCCTCGAAAGCACGGAATGGATGAGGAACTAGGTGATGACCCTTTGGGTCGTCACAGTATATATTTAGTTTATATATATTTCTGTGTCTTGAAATTTATGAGAAATCATGTTCTGGAGTTTTAAGCTAGAGATTATGTCCTTAAGAAAACTTGCGTTCTAGACCTATAATTCAAAATGTGACCCATTAATATCTTGACCAAATGTTTACGTGAAAAGTCTGTTTTGTTCTATTTTATTTGCATATTAGCTTTAGTTTATTATGTTTCCCTTATTTTATAAGTGTCATGAGCATAGGACATTCTGATTTGGATCTAATATTCTAAGAAGCTAACATAGTTATATTTAATTTGTATTAAGATACCATGCTCATAAAATGGCATAGCTTTTAAATAAAAAATCCATATTTTGTTCTTGAATTTTTTAAAGGCAAAATCTAATCCACATGACTCATGAATATAAGTTTAAATCTATCACTTTTGCTCATCTCAAGTGCTGAATTTTTTTTTTTTCAAGCTTTTTTCTCTAAAAGAGATTTGTTAGAATTCATGCCTATTGGGCTAAAACTTTGACTTATTGCTTGATGAAAATTAAATCAGAACTTGTTGTAGTTTTTAGAACCTTCATTATTGAATATAAATATTTTTGTCTTGACACTAAGATAAAATTTGAATTTTATAAACTTAAGCCTATCTACTGCTAAACTTTTCTTTAGACATCATGTCCCCCTAGGACTTAAAACTTTTTGTTAAACATACATGTGCCTTTATCTGATAATAAATACTAGTAACCACCTATATTTTTGCTATTAGAAGTTGGTATCTTATATATGCTAATTTAAAAAGCTTTTGTAGAAGTAAGAAACACCTCCTCTTTGCTGGAGCATTGCTCTTTTAAAAGATATGTTAACATAGTGCTCCAGTTTGGAAAACTGTTCGTATATGATTTGCTACTGTTCTTGGGTTTCTTGTCTATTGCAGAGTGAAGAAAATAGTTATACTCTTGTCTTGCGTGCTTCATTCTTGTATTGAATATTCGCCTTTAATTTTCTTCTTCTTTCCTTTTGCATATACACTTGTAGCAAAAATGGAGTCTCACCCGAGACTCAGCACTACCCGAGCATGGAGTCATCACATGGCATCTTCCTTAGAGTGTACTTGATAGCAAGAAAACAAGCGAAACGCTTGGTGACGTCTATGGCGTCCTTCTTCTTTCAATCCCTTTGCCACTCTATTCTTGTCTAATATTTTTATGATTGTTAAGTTATTTGTGTATTTTGGGTTTACCTCGAGACTGGATTCTTTTAATTTGAGAGTGTTGCTTAACTAAAATTGATCTTGTTTTGGAATCTTCTATGTTGAGGTAAAATATGGAATTATCCGAGTATACTACAGCTTTCAAAATTAGCTATCTTGAAGATTCATTATACTTAAAAAATTTTATACTACAGCTTTCAAATGTTCCGTTTTTTATCTCAAAACTGAAAGTTCTCCTTAAAGGAAAGAATGTGACTTTAGTACTTTCTTAATAGCAAAAACCTTCAGAAGATTAAGTTCTCATGTTTCACTCATTTCTTTAAATCAAGTACTTTCATGACAAACTTTTAGTTTCTTATGGAAAAGCCTTTTCTAAAATATAAAAGTTAATATCCAAACTGTTTATATCAAGTAATTATTTTTTATCATGGACTTATAGTTTTGTAATGACTCACTTCTCCAACCTAACGCTGTTATACATGTATTTTCTAATTGATAGTCTTTTTTTTTTTTTTTTTTTTTACAAATGTTTACCACTTAGTTTTAAAATTTATTAATCTAAGTTTGGCCGGTTAACCATAATTATGGATCACATAGGATGCTTTTACAACCTTCCCTATATGATTAATTAGAACCCTTACCCATAATCTCAAGGTTAAGCAGACCATAAAAACTGAGTTAACTTTAAGAATTACTTAGTAAAATGGTGTCCTAATTCACCGATAAAATAATTAGGTGGCGACTCTTTTTAATCAATTAAACCTTCAGAATTACCAATATGTTATACTCTAGATTTGACCCGTATTAAAATGGGGTATAACAATAGTCATATTCTGCGGGGGTAACAAGAAATCCATCAAGCTTATCAAGAAACAAATTAGGAGGTATGAAAAGGCTTCAGGGCAAAAAGTCAATAATGACAAGAGTTATTTCATCACCTCTCCAAACACCTCGGCTTCCAGGATCAATAGAATTAGGCAAGCTTCAGGGTTCATGGATAAAAAGTTTCCTTTCAATTATTTGGGTTGTCCAATCTATCATGGAAGAAAAAACACTGTCTTATTTGATGAAATGTTAGCAAAGATTGTTAAAAGGATCAATGGAAGGCAAAGCAAAATTCTTTCTCCCGGGGGAAAAATCACACTTATCAAGCATATACTACAATCCCTCCCCACTTACACACTGTCTGCCATGAGTCCTCCCAAAGGCACTATTAATCTCATGGAAAAACATTTTGCAAACTTCTTTTGGGGGTCGACAGATGGATCAAACAAGTACCATTGGAGTTCTTGGCATAATATGCGTCTTCCCAAAGATGAAGGTGGCATTGGAATCAGGAAGATGCAAGTTGTTATTGATACTTTTAATATTAAAAGATGGTGGAGGCTTAGAACACAGAACTCTCTATGGGCCACCTTTCTCAGGGCCAAATACTGCGCAAGATCTCATCCGGTAAGTAAATCCATGATTTCGGCTGACTCTCATGGTTGGAAAAACATGCTAAAGACTAGGCAAAAGGAGAAATCTCACATCAAATGGAGCATTCAAAATGGCTCCTCAAGCTTCTGGTGGGATAATTGGACGGGAGAAGGTCCACTGGCTCACCAGGTCCAAGTATCAGGAAATCGGCCAAAACTCAGGTAAAGAAATTCGTAACAAACGGGCAATGGGACATCAACAGGTTAAATCAGGTTCTTCCTTCTCACATCTCTGATTTTATTTGTAAAATTGATATTGGTAATGATGCAGAAGATGATTTCCCTAGTTGGATCTTGTCGGAGGATGGAATTTTCTCTAATAAGTCAGCGTGGCAATTAATTAGACAAAAAAAAAAACAAAAAATAATTTTTTAAACAATGTTTGGCATCAGGCAATCCCTTTCAAAATGTCCTTTTTAACTTGGAGAATTTTGAAAAGAAAACTTCCTTTTGACGACATGATTAGCAAGTTTGGTACTAATATTGCTTCGAGATGTTCTTGCTGTAGTGTCCCACAGGTAGAATCCATGCAACATGTCTTCGTGGAAAGTGAAGCTGCAAAGTACATTTGGAAGAATATTGGCAACCCCTTGGGAATTATTCATCCAAATGCTCCTATTGCGGCAATCTTCAAGAATTGGTGGGACGCAAAAATAAAGAATAAAATTCATGGCTTGGTTCTACAAGCTGCTCCAACTCTTATTTGCTGGGAAATCTGGAAACAAAGAAACTCATGTAGATATGGCACACAAAGGAAGTTTCATCACAATGTCATGAACCATCAGGTGATATGGAATCTCAAATCCATGGTAACCAAGTTCATGCCGAATGGAGACACCCCACATCACTGACCTTCCCTTTGCTACAAAATTGAAAGATTGAAACCTGTCCAAACATGGAAGCAAGTTCAGTGGCATCCTCCGCCCCATGGTAAGGTCAAAATTAACACAGATGGAAGTTACATCAAGGAAAATGGGAAAGCTGGTATAGGAGGAATCATCAGAGACGAGGAAGGAAATTGTATCATGGCATTCGCAATGTCAATTGACTGTGATAGTCATAATATGCTGAAGCACGAGCTGCTGAGTTCGGAGGAAAATGGTGTAACCAGTTAGGTTTCACTAATTTTGTTCTCGAACTTGACTCAAATATCATTGTAACAAAGGTCAATCAAGAGGGAAGCAAGAACATGAAGCTAAAGATGGTGGTGGAGAGAATTACAAGTCTGCTCCAACATGCAAATGCAACAGTTCAACACTGTTATAGAGAAGGCAACCAGGTTGTTGATGCGTTAGCGAAAACAACATCCTTCTCTGGCTCAAATTTGATCTGCCAAGCCTTCGAACAACTCCCAAAAGAAGCTAAAGGCGCCTTCATTATGGATAAGTGGCAAATGCCTAGTATTAGAACGAAATATGAGAAGAACAATTTTTTTGTCAGTTGAATATGATGTATATATAGGTATGGCAGTAGAGTCGTAAATAAGCTACTGTCCTTTTTGGGTGATAGGAATCACCATGTTGTATTTGGTTCTGAGGTAAGGTACAGCCCCCCTCATTGATCTCTTTTTGCAATACAACACCCAGACCTCTGTCTGGGGAACTTTACATAAAAAAAACTTTAAAGAGAATATTCCAGTGAATATATCTCCGATATGTACTATTAGGGTGTTTATCGCCCATGTGCCCGTATAAATAGAAAGATATGTAGCTATAGAGGGGGATTGGACACTTATTGTAAAAAATAACACATTGACATTCTGTGAAGATTCTTGCTTTATTACATACATAAAAAATATAACTTTTCTTCGTATCTGTATCTAATTTTTCTCCCACGATCCAAAGAGAATGAATATTCAAAGGCTCATCAATCATTTATCATTGTCAGAAGGAATATCAAATAATCTCATCCTTCTCGGGGTTAACTCACTTGCATTTATTTACATAAATATCATTGTATATCATTTATTACGAGTTAATGCTATTCTCTTTGTTCTTGGGCCATTGAATATCGTTTAATTTACAGTTGCACATTTATCGCAATCTGAAGAAAATCTAATTATTTAAATCTAGATCTTAATTTTGGGTCAAACACATATGGTTAAAAGATAAGAGTTAATTGAGGTATATATGTTGACTAGTACTGTTTAATTAAAATAGTTTTGGGGTATAGATAAGTTGTGCAAGTGTACCTATATTATGAGTATAAATCCTAAAAAATTACATAAATATTATTCTCTCATTTTCACGCTATGTACTGTAGTTCGAAGGATAAGTATTCAACTGACTAATTTTCGATGTGAATTGGGCATGGAATACAAATATTATATATTAAAAAAAATTATATAAAGAATATTATAAATCAAAATGGTAAAAAATTCAAAGTATTAAAAAAGTATATGCAACAGACTTGGTAAGAAAATATCATTTGACTCTTCAAATAATAGATGTGTCACAAAAGTGGAACAAAGTACTAAATAATGAATAATTGACATTTTCTCTTTTAGATGTCGGAAGACATTTTCTCGGCGCTATTCTGACAAATTATTAGCCGCAGCCTACTTGCTAGTTTCAATTTATGCATAAGAAGCACGTGATGAAATTAAGAATGAAGTGAAGCAAATTTCCTCCCTTGTGTCATTTTCATTCCACAGATATAAATAGAGGCTTTTATCCCTCAAAATCAATCAAACCTCATTCATACTCTTACTTTTGATCACACTCATCACCTGCCAAAAAGATGTTTCTTTCCCTCTTACTTTCCTTCATTTTAGGGTTTCTTTCCTTCTCTTTTTTGTCTTTCTCCAAAAAGCTTCATCTCAAATTCAGAAGAATCACTCCCATCTATGGCCCTTCTTCTTACCCAATCCTTGGCTGTCTTATTTCCTTTTACAAAAATCGTCACCGTCTATTAGATTGGTACACTGAACTTTTGTCCGAATCGCCCACACAAACCATTCTAGTTCAACGCTTTGGCGCACCTCGAACTATAATCACAGCCAATGCGAATAATGTGGAGCACATTCTCAAAACGAACTTTACTAATTATCCAAAAGGCCAGCCATTTACAGAGATATTAGGCGATTTTCTCGGTATGGGGATCTTCAACGTAGACGGCGAGCGATGGAACACGCAGCGCAAATTGGCTAGTCACGAGTTCAGCACAAAGTCATTGAGGGAATTCGTGGTCAAAACTCTAGAAGAAGTAGTTGAGAGGAGACTGATTCCATTGCTTGACCAAACTGCAAAATCTAACCAAGTGGTGGACTTGCAGGACGTGCTTAGGCGTTTTGCATTCGACACTATTTGCAAGGTGTCACTCGGCACTGACCCACATTGCTTGGACGATCATTCGCACGTGCCAGTTCTGGTTGAAGCGTTTGACAACGCTTCGCAAGCGTGTGCCATGCGTGGCATGGCGCCTATATACGCAGTCTGGAAAAGCAAGAGAGCACTCAATTTAGGATCCGAGAAGAAGCTGAAAGAAAACGTGAAACGCGTTCACTGTTGTATTAACGAGATCATAGAGCAAAAGAAACAAAGGATCAGTGAAAATAGGGATCACAAAAACATGGATCTTCTCTCTAGATTATTAATTGCTGGCCACGAAGATGAGGTGGTAAGAGATATGGTCATAAGCTTTCTAATGGCAGGAAGAGATACAACTTCCTCAGCCTTGACTTGGCTTTTTTGGCTAACTACCAAACATCACGAAGTCAAAAACGAAATGATCAATGAAATAACGTCGATCAACAATGGCGATAAGACACTCGAATTCGACGACTTGAAAGAGATGAAGTATTTACAAGCATGCTTGAATGAATCAATGAGGCTTTATCCGCCAGTGGCTTGGGACTCAAAGCATGCGGCTAAAGATGATATTTTACCCGACGGCACAAGAGTTCAAAAAGGGAATAGAGTTACTTATTTTCAGTACGGAATGGGTAGAATGGAGGAGATATGGGGAAAAGACCGGCTTGAATTTAAACCGGATCGTTGGTTGGATGAAAATGGAGCGTTGAAAAGTGTATGTCCATATAAGTTTCCAGTGTTTCAAGCAGGTCCAAGGGTGTGTTTGGGAAAAGAAATGGCATTCACAAAGATGAAGTATGTGTTGGCTTCAGTATTAAGGCGGTTCGAGATTAAACCGGTGAATGTAGATAACCCGGTTTTTGTGCCTCTTTTAACTGCACACATGGCTGGTGGTTTCAATGTGAGAATATATCAACGAGGTAGCTAGCTGGTGAAATGTAAAATATTTACAGTGATCAATTAGTATTTGCTACTCTTGTTATATATTGCAAATGAAAAATCTGAAACCGGTGCGGGTAAGTTTTTACCCTGAATTAACGAGTAAATATGAATATATAGCTTGAAGCTTACTTGTACATTTTTTCGATTAGGTTCTTAATGATCAACTTTCATGTGACAGAACCTGATCAATGAGATATTGATGTACATGTTTGACATGATATACACATGAACTAAAGTTATCCTACTTATTTAATTTGTTCACTTTGTGAGTTAGTCTTGCTCTCCCTCCAGAAGAATGGTGTGTATTTGAAACTTGATTTCTTAATCTTTGAAAATACTTTGCTTTACATGTAGAAACTATATATATGAGGTACTATACATGATCAGAAACTCTTTTTTTTGAAAGTAAAATCATTTTTAGAAATATTTGGAAAACTAGTACATTGTAGTTAAAGAAATAAAAGTTGTTTCATTACTTTATGCCAAGCAAGTTGGGATAAAGTAATGAAATGCAGAAATCTAATGGAGCTGAGATGTCATCTACATATTCTTTCCCTATTAATGGAGAAATCTAATAATTTATTCTGATATCAGAGGATTAGAAAAATGGTGGGTCTGGTTTCATATCTGATGAAATGAGTTAGATGGTCGATAAAGCCTTGGTGTCTTACATATGCCAAATGCGAAGAACCAATACCATGTGACAGACAAAAACCACGAGTTCTAGTTTAGTTATTATTAGTCATGGTTTGGAATGCATGCAAGAAAGAATAGTTTCATCCATTCCATATATAAATTTGATACTAAGAGTACTAAGGAATCATCCATAAAAATCAGTGGGAGTTATGAATTATAAAGGTCATATGAGATGTGTTATATACAAGGTGAATGAATTAACTTGAAATTTATTATACACAGTCGGAGATCTGCAAAAATAGAGAAAATACTCCACCAAAAGGTCATATACAGTTAACTAAGATAATATCTGCTAAAGCTATCAAAACAGACCGGTCTAGTCTAATACAGCCCAAGCCTTGCGGGCCTTTGAATTTGTTGGGCTAGGATATATGGACCAGCCTGCTATTTGAATGCGCCTTAAAATGGCTAGCCCAACCCAGTCCTAAGAGGGTTTCAGGCTAGGACGGGCCGGTCTTTCATTTTTTTCTTAATTTTTTCCATCAAGTCTTTAAGGATTTTTCGTACATAATCGCCTAATTATATGAACAACTTCTGTTTCCTTAGAGTTGTATAAAAAGCTTAATATTTGACAAAGAATCTCATAAATAAAATGCAGATTTCCTATATCTCTAGCTTTTTTTTAACGTTACATGAATATTTTTTTAACCCTTCTCTTTTCAAATGCCTCGGCTCTGGGATTGCTCCAATAAATTTAATATCTTTTAATTTTGTTTTAAGATTATTTATTGATTTTATCATCATAGTCCATAAAACTTTTAAAATTCATGAAATTTGCCAGTAACAAATATCTTATCTCTGATAAAACAAAAACGTGCTAAAATGCCATAAGACCCTTCCATTTCAGTCTTTCAACTCTAGTTTCCAAAAAAGAAAAAAAGGCAGAATAGTGTGGGTCCTCTTGAATTTGGCCACTTTTGTTTAGTTTTCTCCTAAAGTTCACATGGTCTTTAATACCCCTCCTAAACTTGGCAATTTCATAGCCTCGACCACCCCCCCCCCCTCGATGCTGACAATCTATGAGAGTGTGATACACGCGGTATCACATCGATATTTTTTGTCCATGTGGTATTTTTTTACAATGAACTTTTTTTAAAAAAATTTTTAAGTCCACCAACTATTTAAATCATCTTTTGTGGCAAAATCTGTATACATAATTTAAAACAATGTTATCTTGACTATAATTTTTTATTTAGCTAAAATATTTTAATCAAGTTACTTTTACATATTTGGTCTGAAAAAGAAGGAATACACAGTTAGAACATATTATCATTGCATTTAAAAATAAAAAAATATGTTGTTGGAACTCCATATATGGACAAAATAAAAGTTTTAGCTAAGAATAATAAAATTCCAACTAAATATTTGCGAATTTCATTACTTTAACTAAATATTCTTTTTATTTGTGTAGAATAAATAGGGTTTTAACTAACTTTTGTAGACTTGGACCGGAAGGAAAAGATAAGAAATACATAATTAAAATATATATTCATTGTATTTAAAAAAATATAATTGAAAAAAAATATGCAATGTAGATTAAGAAGAAACAACGAGAAATACAATTGGAACAAATAAATCATTAGTATATTTGATTGTGTTGTCATACCCCATATTTTCGTACGTGAATTACGCCATAAATAAATTGATGAGAGCTCGGAAATGAGATGTTACATCCCGTATTTTTGTACGTTAAAGTTTCGTCATAAGTTAATCGACGTAAGCTCGGGAATGAGATTATTTTTGGATTATAAGTATTATGCTATTTCAAACAAGGGATAAGTAAATTTGAGAAGGTGAGAGGGTAAGCAAATCGAAGAAAATAAGTTTCGTCGAAGTTTGGCAATTTGGGGAAAAAAACGGTCCAAGCTATAATACACCGTATTTACGGACTAGTACCATACAAGGTACCACATGACCATGATAGTAGGATGTATAAAGTGTGTTAAAAGTGACTAGTATTTTAAGTAATTTGAGATAATTCTTAATTATGTGGATAATTGATTAATTGTGGGGATAATTATGGTATTAAGTGGATAAAGATCTTTTTGGGGCTGCCACATGGCATAAGCTAAACCAAAGTGGCAAAATATGCAAAATGAATCAGAAGACATATGATACTTTGTTTACACATAAGAACTCTTGGATATGGCATGAAGATATGATGCCCTGATGAATTACATTTTCTTGGTCTCTTTATCGGTAAGGTATATGACTTTTCTAAATTAAGAAAACTAAAATCCCTACATCACTAAAGGAATGGAAATGCTTGCTAGAGATTACGGATGGAATTATCCAAAAATAATTCATGCGACCTTTTACAATGCTATTGCAACGTGAATTATAAATTCTAAGGAAGCACGGTGCAATCTTTCTCAAGAATATCATACGGATTTTCCCCTACTTCGATCCGCCGTTACATGTTCTGCCGCAATTAACGTGTGTTAGAGGAATTTTCAATAGAATCGGTTCAGGTATGTCAAGGCTAAGCCCTTTCTTCATTTTGGCATGATCTCGTAATTACATGTGTTTGATAACGAGGCATAAAGAGATAGGTTACAAGTACTTTGGTCATAAGTACATTGCTTTATGTTTTGATGATCAAACAAACTTATTATCCAAGCTAGATAAGGAACCTGTTACACATTTACAAGACCTTAAGATCACAAGATTCCAGTTTGGGATCCAGCTTGCGTTATGATTCAACTCTTTAGAGAGGAAGGAACGGCTGAGGGAACAGGTACCTACCAGTTCTCGAGGAGACTGTACGAAGTCAAATCTCCAGGTGGAAAGTTGCTGCCTGCACACGCTACAGTGCAAGAACAGTGCTGCAGTCAACTTTCCAGGGAAGACTTTTTACCTACTTTGCTTACATCATTGTAAGTGATGTCACACATGTATATATATACAATCAAGGGAGGTAAAATGCGTGAACTTGAACATTTGACAAGCTAACTCAGTGACCATTCAGCAAGCAAGTTTCAAGTGCTTCAAGAACAAAGAACAAAGCAACTACCTAACAGTTCCCACATCGAGTCATTGTATATCCTTAGTTGAGTTGTAACTTTGTAATAGTTCTTCAATTGTAATTCCTATCTAGCTTGTTTAGAAGCATTCTGTAGGAACCCCTTCGTAAACCTTAAACCAGTGTGTTTGAGTCTTGGCTAGAGTTAGTCATGTTGTAAAGTCTTTGTAATAGAGTTATTACAAAGTGGCTTGTAATAGATTATTACAAGTTAGTGAGGGATTAAGAGGTTAATTCCTAGGTTGCATAGGTTGTAATCTAAAAGTTTCTCAGTAGTGAAGTTGAAATCGTACAAGGGTAGGTCGTGATTTTTAATCCCGTTGAGCTGGGAATTTTCCACGTAAAATTCCTCATGCCATTTAATTACTGTTGTGTGTGTGTACTGTTGAATCTGATAGAGAACCTAGTTCTCTATAGAGTTTGGTGGACCCTTATATTCTATCAATTGGTATCAGAGCGGGTTCTTTCTATCAAGTTAACACCTAGAAAGGATCCTCATGGCTGCTCCTCCAAACTTCGAAGAAGGCCAGTCTACTTACAGACCACCTAGGTTCAATGGACAGTATTATGGATGGTGGAAAACTAAAATGCATGACTTCATCATGGCTGAAGATTCTGAGCTATGGGATGTCATATGTGATGGATCCTTTGTTCCTACCAAAAACTTTGGCGACCCACCAGTAGACATTCCCAAGACAAGGAAAGAATTCAATGATGCGAATAGAAAGGCCATAGAGAAGAACTTTCGTGCAAAGAAAATTCTAGTGTGTGGTATTGGTCCTGATGAATACAACAGGATATCAGCATGTCAGTCAGCCAAAGAAATCTGGGAAGCCCTTCAGACAGCTCATGAAGGAACAACACAAGTCAAGTAATCCAAAATCAACATGCTCACAACTGAATACGAGCTCTTCAAGATGCAAGACGATGAATCTGTCCAAGAAATGCATACCCGGTTCACCTCCATCATTAATGAGCTTCACTCCCTTGGTGAAACTATTCCAAGAAACAAGCTGGTTAGAAAAATCCTAAGTATGCTCCCCAGTTCTTAGGTAAGCAAAGTGAACGCTATTACAGAGGCGAAGGACTTGCAGGACCTAACTATTGATGAGCTTGTTGGCAAACTAAAAACATATGAAATGAAGAAGAAGAAGGACGGTGAAAGAAGAGATACCAAGAGGGAGAAGAACCTGGTCCTCAAGACAGAAAACAAAGACTCAAGTGGTGAGGATGGTGATATGGCATACCTAACAAGAAGATTCCAGAAGATGGTTCGCATGAATGGAGGCATTCCGAAAAGGGGAAGTTCTAGCAAGCCAATGAATTATGACCTCTATCATAAATGTGGCAAGTCAGGACATTTAATCAAGGATTGCCCTCTCCTATAGCAGGATCAGTACAAGAACAACTCTAACAAAGCAGTCAAAAGGAACCCGATTCCTGGAAGACGCTTCAATAGAAAAAACGCCGCTGACAATGTCGTGAGACAAGCTCTTGCTTCATGGAGAGATTCATCAAGCGAATCTGGAGAAGAGGATGAACCAGGTAACAGCTCTATGATGGCAGTAGAAAGTGAAGCAACCGAGTATGATTCAATTTGAAGATGACGATGATGATGAGGTAAATTTTCTAGATGTTTAGAAAAATCTGAAATCTTATTCTCCTAAGAAACTCATGTCTTTGGCAAATGTGCTAATCGACGCTTATCATAATCTTATAAATGATAGAGATGTCTTAACAGTTGAACTAAGAGAAGCAGAACAGTCTAGAGATGACCTAGTAATAGTTGCAGTTGATTTAAGAGAGTCAATTGAGAACCTGAAGAAAGAAAGAAATGTCTTAGAAAAGAGGATTGCAAATCTAGATCAAGAAAGAGATGACCTTCTAGTGGTAGTAATGGATTTGAATGAAACTATTGGGAAACCTAAGATGGAGAGTAGGGCTGAAAATTATCAAAAAGGAAAGGAAGTTTCAAGCTAGGCACACATTAAGCATGAAAGTGAGCTAAATTCATGAAGTTTAGTCTGTGTGCTGAGCTTGAGAAAAACAAACAACTTCAGGAAGAACTAGGTAGAGTGAAGAGTGATCTTGAAAAATCACTCAAGTGGACCTGGTCCTCTGATGCTATCACTGCCATGTACACCAACAATGGGCGAAACAGGCAGAGGATTGGGTTTCAAAGGGAAAAGATTCCTTACAACCCTCATAGCAAGTCCGTTATTGTACCTGACAATTGGCTTTGCACCCACTGCGGTAACAATGGCATCTTAAAGAAAACTATAAGGCCAGATTTCTGTCACAACAGAAAAACAAATCCTTTGATGAAAAAATAACTACTAGTAGAAAACCTGGTCCCTCATTAAAAAAATGCATAATGCCTGCATGGACCAAAAAATATCTAATTCACCCATTTCCTCATTACAAGGGACCCAAATTAGTTTGGGTTCCTAAAGATAACTTCTAACTCTTCTTGTGCGGGGAACAGTGAAAGGAAGCAGCCTACAAAGTGTCACGACCCAAACCGAAGGGCCGCGACGGGCACCCGGTGCCTTACTCAACCGAGTACCAACGTAACATATCTTTCTTATCATACTATCAAGGGTAAATGAGATAGAAAACATGTCATGAGATAACAAGAATAAAACATAAGGGAATACTCAACATATGATGACCGAACATGATATACAAACTTATACATGTGACATACGGGCCTATAAGGTCGACATGACCATTTGTAAACTCAAGACATAGGCCGACAAGGCCATACAAGTATCCATACACCTGACATCTGTCTACAAGCCTCTAAGAGTACATAAAATCATAAAGGTCGGGACAGGGCCCCGCCATACCAATCAATACATATCCAAAGCATACTGACCAAATAGGCAACTCCGGAGCAAGTGGAGTACACCAACACCTTCGCTGAGCTGATAGCCTACTAGGAGGAATGTCAACCTGTCTATCGGGACCTGCGGGCATGAAACGCAGCGTCCCCAGGCAAAAGGGATGTCAGTACGAATAAAGTACCGAGTATGTAAGGCAGGAAAGTATAAACAAGATCGGTAACGTAAAGAGAGATAGAGGAGATACAACCTGTAACATCTGAGTGCCTCTGGGGGCTACTGACATGAAATGCATAATACATATATATATACATAAGCTTTTAAAAACATACGCCTCTGTGGGCATCATCATCATCATATCATACCCGGCCTCAAAGAGGACTCGGTAAAAACGTACCCGGCCATCATAAGGCTCGGTAGAATCGTACCCGGCCACGTGGAGCTCGGTAAACCCAACTGATCAGTGGTTGCACAATAGGTGCCATATAGCGCGGCTCGATAGAGTAAAGTAGATATATATATAATGCATGCTGGACTCATGGAGTCACGTTCTAAACCTTTTGGAGTGACATAAGGTCATTGCACCATCGATTAACATTATGGACATCATACCATCAATATGAACTTCACTAGGACTCAAGGATCATATATACTTTCTTGGAATAACTTTGTAAGGAAAGAATAACATGGACAACCTTAGTTGCTAGGAGTAGATTCATTATGAAATAGCGTATCGTTTATGTTCGTTTCACTTTAGATCATGCCAAAAGAATGAAGGAAGAGCCTTAACATACCTTAAACATGTTGAGTCCTTAATACCTTCTAAGCAACTCTTCAAACAAGTCAACTCGATCTATCATAGCATAAGGAGATTCAAAATCAGTGTTGAGCAAAGGCTAAGTCTGTAACTTAAGCTAGTAGCTCGTCTACGTAAATTCGGGCAGCATCTCCCTTGAAACAAGGGCCTCCTCCAATACCATATACCAACAACAACAGCCAGGGAAGTCCAGCAACCTATAAATATCAATAACAAGACACCATATAACAACAACAAGTCACAACTACTTCACGACGAGCGGCAAGCTCCGATTGGAATCCGTATAACCCATATCACCCCTTATAGACTTCTTACATTAATTTAAAAATATCATTAACATGATAATGAAGTCATTAATCAATGATTCCATCCTTATACCATATATTTATAACAAAGGAAACAATCCTCAACTCCAACTATCTTCAATTAGTAGCTTTATTCACTAGTTCATGTCTACTCCATCCATTTAACTTAATCAACATCAAGATAACCTTAAGCACATGCAAGAACACAATACACACAACTCCTATAGTAACTTCAAGTCGAAATTCAAGTTATATTCAGCTCACAACAACCCTCAATAGCAATACAACACCATAGAAGTGACTTAAGCTAATCCAAGTACTATCTTGTAGTTTATCATCCTAACAACTTAACCAACATACAAGCAAGCTTAAGCACAATTGGTAGGCTGTTATACTCACCTTATACAGAGGCAACAACTTGGAATTTCATCCAAATACAGCCCACAGCAATCCTCAATGACAACACAACCTCAAAGAGGTGTTGTTCTTCACTAGAACTAAGTTTTGATGTTGAAATATGGTGTAATCACTTTGGAATCACTTCAAACCCTTGTGGAATCTGTTTAGAAGGGTTAGGAGAAGTTTGGAGACGAAGTTGAGTTGAAAATAAGTGAAAAATAGGCGTCCAAATCGTTTATAAATTGAAGTAGGTCAACCACCGCCTAAGTGGGTCCCATTGGGAGCTGCTTGCGCGATCTCGCGAAAATACGAATATCTCTCTACTCTGATGTCGTATTGACGAACGGTTTGATGCGTTGGAAATTAGACTCGTAGATATTCAATTTTATATGTAGATCATCCATTGATTCCAAGTATATTGGGAGAAAAGTACATCTACATTTGACCTAAATTTCAGCACATTATGAATGCAACTTGTGATGACCTTTGCTAACTTTTGTTCCATAACTCGTTTGACTTAAAAACATAACACACGACTATCATATTACTACAATAACTCATAAATTAACCTCCTCATCATGTTAATCACCCTAGTCTCACCCCAAAATAATATGTTATAACATTCCAAACTTGTCGATTTTTGACGAAACTTATTTTCTTCAATTCGTTTTGCGACTAAGCTTTCCAACCCTTTTGGTACTTGTTATTCATGATCTTAAATATTTGTAACCTCCAAGGTAACATGATTAACTTACTTTATTTGCTTCCAAATATAATCTCATTTTCGAGCTTACATCAATGACTTACGACGTACTCTCACGTATGAAAACTTGGGGTGTAATATCATTCCCCCCTTTGGAACATTCGTCCTCGAATGTTGACTGATGCGCTTATCAGTTTCATAAACTATGGCTCTTACGAATACTTTAATGCTCATCTTGCCATCTAAGCAACTGTTTTGTGAATAAATCTAAACGCTTGGGCATTCCCCCCTTTTAGGCCTCTTTGTCACGCCATGACATGTGGTCGGAATTCTTCCAACATCGTAACATTTGCTACCTTATGTCATGCAGTATGTACGACTGTGTTCTTGTATGAGCGCCTAGCGACTCTTCTTCCCTTTTTCCTCCATCTTTTAGCCAATCTCTAAGCCTCACTTTATGAACATATACAGAATTATGACAAGCTGTCCCTCTAGGCTTCTATAGGTGTACTGATATCTTTCGCTTGGTACTTTATCGAACTTAAGACTATTGTTATCTCTTGTTTTGATGGATTTAATCCCAAGGACATACATATTCTCGTCACCTTCTCACTCACATTTTCATATCCTTACTCCTATCTACCTAAAACCTTGTTGCTCTACAATGCTTCACCTTAGGACCTACACCGATCTATTTATACTACTCGCAACCTTCCTTTAACTTGCTAGAACGGTAAATTTCCTTTTGTGCCTTCTCAGTTGTCCTTAATTGTAAGCAATTACTTTTCCTGGTCGTTCTACCACTTGTTGTGGCTTGTCTTATTGCCCACAAATACTGTAATTTCTTGTACCTCATATGATCTCAAACACCACCTTTGATTTTTTTATTTTTTTATTTATACCTTTCATTAGCCATGATAGGTGCCACTTTTTTTTTTGGAGAGCATCCAATGTTGTAGTGAGACTATTGGTACAAGAACATTTACTCTTTAGCTCACTATGCTTAGGTGGAAACCTTTTTCCTTATTTCCTCAACTAATCTTTCGTTGTAGTACTTAGGGAGACCTTCTGGCTCTTCTAAAGTTGCGAGCTTGTTATATCGTACACCCGAAGGAAATTTTCGTTTTTCTTACTCGCCTATAATAATCCTTAGTTACATAACTTTGTGCCGTTGTGCTCGTACGGTTACTTCTAAGCTCAAATTTTGATTGTCTCCTTAGTGGCACTCTTTCTTATTTTCATAAAACTTAAACGATACCTTTAACTGCCTCAACTCTTATCTAATATTTTTCAGGGATTACAACGTCATATTTGCAAGACTGAATTTACTATGTTGGGGTTCACTACGTTTACCTTGCACAATCTGCATGATTTGCCTGTATCCTCTTGTTTAGCCATAACTAGGCTCTTTCATTGGTCCATTCTCATATCTATGCTCCGCGTAATCTTTCTTGGTATGTGTTCTTTGTTTTAACTTACCTCTTGCACTGGCTCTTAATGTATCAAGTGTCTATTCACACTTATTTATCAACAATATCCTGGCTGGGAACTCTTACTGCCTCTCCCCGGCGTCGTGCTTGCATAACTTTTCGGAGTCGCGACATATCGGTAGAATCTGAATAAAGACAATCTCATTCGTTTCGCCTTTCTACCACATTCTTCCTTTACTATTCAATAGTTACCTGAACCAATAACTCCGACTTAAAAACATATCACACCATATTTCCCCTTTTAGGGGAGTACTATGATTTAGTACTACGACGATCTACCTATAGATGTTTTACCTCTTCATTTTTGGCGTCTTTTCACATTATCAATGAACCTTAATTGCCTTATGGTAACCCTTTGTACCAAGGATAACTGAATTTCTTATGCACGAAGGTGACACCTAGTGTAACTGGCACACTTAGTCCCTTAAGCTTAACTTTCTCAGAGTGCTTGCTTTAGGTAAGCAACTTCCTAAATGACCTTTAAACGTTATTCGTCTGTTGTCTATTACATTATTGTTGGAGCATGATCTCTGAAATTCTCACGATGTCGACCATTATCAAATCCTCCGGTCCCTAATTCATGTTTTATCTTGTTCTCCAACCCATACTGATTTTTATTACTCCGAGGGTCTAATTTTTTTTTCCTTCTGGTAATCATGTTCGAGTCACCAACTCAATTCTCGTATGAGGATATAGCCTTTTGCCTATACTCTTTTATTGTCTCAAGGCCTGTCACCTCTTGTCTATTCCTTCACTTGACTATAGACTCTATCTTCGTGTCATATTTTGATTTACCGTTATCACCCATTTATCACATCTTACTCATAATACTTTATTTACTCTCTTCTTATTCTCCTACTAATACTTCTGTTTATCACCTTATTCTGAAAACTTCAACAAAACATTCTTTCGCTTTTAACTCCCCTTACTCCGTCCACTGGCTCTTCAGGTCGCCTAACATTCTCTCTTTACTAGGGATAGGAACCATACAAAGGTAAATATTTATCTCTTCTAGGATTGTGCCGATCATCTAAATTTTCTGGACATTCTAGTATTTCATATCTAAATGTACTATTCTAGAGTGCACCGTCGAGTTGTCTCACAAGGAGAACTATTACCACATTGCAATATCCTTCAGAAATGTCAGCTAATGCTAACAATCCATCCACTATTTTGGGTCACTCTAACTCCAATTAGATCCTGATATCTCATATTTCTCTTAAATAATATATGTTAGCTCCCATAGGGCACAACTGAGATGGGTGTGGCCAATTGAATAGATCTCTGTTATTGTTGAAAGTAACTCATAATACTTATGTCTCTCTGCCTGAATTGGAAAAACTGATAATCTTCAATAACTGGATACCTCGTACCCTTCTTCACCTTGCTTCTTTTGCTTGTTGAAACTTGTATCGAACTTCTGATTCTCTTGTTGATTTTTAAACCATATGGGTGGATAGATATTCATGCCTTAGGCCTCCTTATCAAGAAACTTACGCGTCTTAGTACACACATAATCTACTGAAGACCTTACATTTACTCATCATAAGCATGATGCAAAATCGAGTTCCTTTGACTCAGCTCTTCCAGAGCCACATTCAATCTCTTACCAACTATCTTTGTGGATGAAGGTATCGTTGTATTACGACTAAAGTCGAATTTAGGAGTTTGAATTCTTACAACTGAGCTCTATCACACGATCTAGAATAAGAAGAAAGAGTGACAGTCCTAAATGCCCTGTAGCCTCCTGCATATAAGTGTGGTGCACAATACACCCATAAACAAGACTCTACGAGACACGGCTTGTAGACTCCCTAGGACAGAACTGCTCTGATACCACTTTTGTCACGACCCAAACCGAAGGGCCGCGACGGGCACCTGGTGCCTTACTCAACCGAGTACCAACGTAACATATCTTTCTTATCATACTATCAAGGGTAAATGAGATAGAAAACATGTCATGAGATAACAAGAATAAAACATAAGGGAATACTCAACATATGATGACCGAACATGATATACAAACTTATACATGTGACATACGGGCCTATAAGGCCGACATGACCATTTGTAAACTCAAGACATAGGCCGACAAGGCCATACAAGTATCCATACACCTGACATCTGTCTACAAGCCTCTAAGAGTACATAAAATCATAAAGGTCGGAACAGGGCCCCGCCATACCAATCAATACATATCCAAAGCATACTGACCAAATAGGCAACTCCGGAGCAAGTGGAGTACACCAACACCTTCGCTGAGCTGATAGCCTACTAGGAGGAATGTCAACCTGTCTATCGGGACCTGCAGGCATGAAACGCAGCGTCCCCAGGCAAAAGGGATGTCAGTACGAATAAAGTACCGAGTATGTAAGGCAGGAAAGTATAAACAAGATCGGTAACGTAAAGAGAGATAGAGGAGATACAACCTGTAACATCTGAGTGCCTCTGGGGGCTACTGACATGAAATGCATAATACATATATATACATAAGCTTTTAAAAACATACGCATCATCATATCATACCCGCATCATATCATACCCGGCCTCAAAGAGGACTCGGTAAAAACGTACCCGGCCATCATAAGGCTCGGTAGAATCGTACCCGGCCACGTGGAGCTCGGTAAACCCAACTGATCAGTGGTTGCACAATAGGTGCCATACCCGGCCGACTATAGCGCGGCTCGGTAGAGTAAAGTAGATACATATATAATGCATGCTGGACTCATGGAGTCACGTTCTAAACCTTTTGGAGTGACATAAGGTCATTGCACAATCGATTAACATTATGGACATCATACCATCAATATGAACTTCACTAGGACTCAAGGATCATATATACTTTCTTGGAATAACTTTGTAAGGAAAGAATAACATGGACAACCTTAGTTGCTAGGAGTAGATTCATTATGAAATAGCGTATCGTTTATGTTCGTTTCACTTTAGATCATGCCAAAAGAATGAAGGAAGAGCCTTAACATACCTTAAACATGTTGAGTCCTTAATACCTTCTAAGCAACTCTTCAAACAAGTCAACTCGATCTATCATAGCATAAGGAGATTCAAAATCAGTGTTGAGCAAAGGCTAAGTCTGTAACTTAAGCTATTAGCTCGTCTACGTAAATTCGGGCAGATCTCCCTTGTAACAAGGGCCTCCTCCAATACCATATACCAACAACAGCCAGGGAAGTCCAGCAACCTATAAATATCAATAACAAGACACCATATAACAACAACAAGTCACAACTACTTCACGACGAGCGGCAAGCTCCGATTGGAATCCGTATAACCCATATCACCCCTTATAGACTTCTTACATTAATTTAAAACTATCATTAACATGATAATGAAGTCATTCATCAATGATTCCATCCTTATACCATATATTTATAACAAAGGAAACAATCCTCAACTCCAACTATCTTCAATTAGTAGCTTTATTCACTAGTTGACGTCTACTCCATCCATTTAACTTAATCAACATCAAGATAACCTTAAGCACATGCAAGAACACAATACACACAACTCCTATAGTAACTTCAAGTCGAAATTCAAGTTATATTAAGCTCACAACAACCCTCAATAGCAATACAACACCATAGAAGTGACTTAAGCTAATCCAAGTACTATCTTGTAGTTTATCATCCTAACAACTTAACCAACATACAAGCAAGCTTAAGCACAATTGGTAGGCTGTTATACTCACCTTATACAGCGGCAACAACTTGGAATTTCATCCAAATACAGCCCACAACAATCCTCAATGACAACACAACCTCAAAGAGGTGTTGTTCTTCACTAGAACTAAGTTTTGATGTTGAAATATGGTGTAATCACTTTGGAATCACTTCAAACCCTTGTGGAATCTGTTTAGAAGGGTTAGGAGAAGTTTGGAGACGAAGTTGAGTTGAAAATAAGTGAAAAATAGGCGTCCAAATCGTTTATAAATTGAAGTAGGTCAACCACCGCCTAAGTGGGTCCCATTGGGAGCTGCTTGCGCGGTCTCGCAAAAACACGAATATCTCTCTACTCCGATGACGTATTGACAAACGGTTTAATGCGTTGGAAATTACACTCGTAGATCTTCAATTTGATATGTAGATCATCCATTGATTCCAAGTATATTGGGAGAAAAGTGCATCTACATTTGACCTAAATTTCAGCACATTATGAATGCAACTTGTGATGACCTTTGCTAACTTTTGTTCCATAACTCGTTTGACTTAAAAACATAACACACGACTATCATACGACTACAACAACTCATAAATTAGCCTCCTCATCATGTTAATCACCCTAGTCTCACCCCAAAATAATATGTTATAACATTCCAAACTTGTCGATTTTTGACGAAACTTATTTTCTTCAATTCGTTTAGCGACTAAGATTTCCAACCCTTTTGGTACTTGTTATTCATGATCTTAAATATTTGTAACCTCCAAGGTAACATGATTAACTTACTTTATTTGCTTCCAAATATAATCTCATTTTCGAGCTTACATCAATGACTTACGACGTACTCTCACGTATGAAAACTTGGGGTGTAACACAAAGGTACATGGACAGTGGCTGCTCAAAGCACATGACTGGAAGTACAAATGATTTCCTTTCACTTAAGGCCCTGCAAGGAGGGCGCGTATCCTTTGGAAATGGCAAAAAAGGATACGTTCTGGGAGTCGAAAGAATTGGGAAGTCTCTTTCTCACTCAATCAAAAATGTATACTACATGAACGGGTTGAAGTATAGCTTGCTAAGCATTTCCCAAATCTGTGACAAGGCAAACAAGGATGAAACCTTTTAAGTGTTGCGTTTGTCAAAAAGATCCAAGTGAAGATGGGTAATAAAGTATCCTGCATTAGGTCTGATCATGAGACGGAGTTTGACAATGTTAAATTCAATGAGTTCTGCACTGAAAATGGCATCACTCACAATTTTTCAGCTCCAAGAACACCTCAACAAAATGGTGTTGTGGAGAGGAAGAATAGAACTCTTGAAGACATGGCAAGAACAATGCTAATTGACAGTGGGATCGCAAAGTATTTCTGAGCAGAAGCTGTCAATACTGTGTGCTACTTGGTAAACAAGTGCATGATTAGGTCCCTTCTGAACAAAACTCCACATGAATTGTTGAATGGAAGGAAGCCCAAGCTGACACATCTAAGAACTTTTGGGTGTAAATGATTTTTTCATAACAATGGAAAGGAAGCTCTTGGAAAGTTTGATGCCAAAAGTGATGAAGGAATTTTTCTAGGATACTCATCTCAAAGAAAAGCTTACAAGGTTTACAACAAAAGGACTCAATGTGTCGAAGAAAGCATACATGTGATCTTTGATGAAGCTCACCTCTCCTATGAGAAGGACAGACATGTTGATCAAGATGGAGAGCCTTATCTGTGCCAGGTGAAGTAATTGACATGTCAAATGGAAAGGCAGAGATAATGAGCCATGTCAAGGAATCTAGTGAAGAAGATGCAAATACATCTCCATCAATTGGAGAGGAACATGGTCTCCCGATTACAACAACTGAAGCTGAAAATAGAGTTGTTGATGCAGTCCAAGGAACTCCACTCTGTGAAGTAAGAAGTGCTCAAGAACCCCAGTCTGATATACCTGGTTCCTCTACCAATGAGACTCAGGCACCACATTGGAGGTTCAAAAGTTCACATCCTCTTGACAACGTAATCACTCCTCTTGACTCAGGAGTTCAAACCAGATTGAAAGCAAGAAACTCACTTGCCTTCTCAGCTTTTCTTTCTTAAATAGAGCCCAAAAATATAAAAGAAGCACTGAAAGATGCAGACTAGATCACAACCATGCAAGAGGAGTTGCATCAATTTGAAAGGAACAAGGTATGGCACCTGGTTCCTCGACCTGCTGATCAAACCATTATAGGTCCCAATTGGGTATTCAGGAACAAACTTGATGAGTTTAGAAATACAACCAGAAACAAGGCAAGTCTTGTGGTTCAAGGCTACAATCAGAAAGAAGGGATTGATTATGATGAAACATTTGCTCCTGTAGCTCGAATGGAAGCCATTAGAATTTTAATTGCCTTTGCATCTCATTTGGAGTTCACACTATTCCAAATGGATGTCAAAAGTGCATTTCTAAATGGCTATCTGAAAGAAGAAGTCTATGTCAAGCAGCCTCCTGGTTTTGAGTGTCACAAGCACCCTGATCATGTGTTTAAACTGGATAAGGCATTGTATGGGTTAAAACAGGCTCCCATGACTTGGTATGAAAGGTTGTCAAAATTCCTTCTGGAAAATGGCTTTGCAAGAGGGAAGATTGACAACACTCTTTTTCTAAAGAAACGAGGGAGGAACCTGCTCATTGTTCAAGTGTATGTTGATGATATCATCTTTGGAGCCACAGCTGACTCTCTTTGCGAAGAATTTGCAAAACTAATGGGGAGTGAATTCGAGATGAGTATGATGGGAGAACTGAATTTCTTCCTAGGACTTCAAGTGAAACAATCTAAGAAGGGAACATTGATAATTCAGCAAAAGTACATCAAGGAGCTGCTGAAAAGGTTTTATATGGAAGCATCAAAAGTTATCGACATGCCTATTGCCACAGGCACTCATCTAGACATGGATGAACCTGGTTCCCCTGTAAATTAGACCATGTATAGAGGGATCATAGGGTCACTATTGTATCTCACTGCAAGCAGATCAGACATTGTTTTTAGCATGGGTCCTACGCAAGGTTTCAATCTAATCCAAAGGAATCTCATCTGAAGGCTACCAAGAGAATACTTAGATATCTCCAAGGAACACATGACCTGGTCCTCTATTATCCTTCAGGAGACAGCTTTGATCTTATTGGGTATGCTGACGTTGATTATGAAGGATATCTGGTGGACAGAAAAGCACTTCTGCAATGGCACACTTCCTGGGTTCTTGCTTAATCTCATGGGGTACAAGGAAGCAGAACTCTGTGGCACTTTCAATTGCGGAAGCTGAATATGCAGCAGCTGCCTCTTGATGCGCTCAACTTCTGCGGATCAAGCAACAATTGGAAGATTTTGGAGTATTCTCGGACTGCATGCCTCTCTTATGTGATAATACTAGTGCACTCAACATGAAAAAAAATCCAATTCAACATAAGAGGACCCAGCACATTGATGTACGTCATCACTTCCTCAGAGACAATGTTGAGAAAGGGCTTATATGCATGAAATTTTGCAGCACTGAAGATCAAATTGCAGATATATTTACCAAAGCCCTGAGCAGAGTACACTTCGAGAAAAATCATCTGGCATTGGGGTTGATAAAACTCAATTGAGAACCCGGTCCCTCAATGATTGGCTATGAAAGAAAGGTTCAGGTAAGCTTAGCTAAAAGGTGTTTTCTGGCAAAGTCTAACTCATCTCTATACCGTTACAGGTAGACACGCTTGATGATTATAGAGCAAATAAGCAATTGAGGCTGTATACACTGGTAAAAAGGCAAAGCTTACAAATAAGAGATCAGTCAGGGAACCAGGTTCTCCTGACACAGGTTAGTAGTTTCTCTGTTCTTTCATGCACAATTTCGAACAATTAAAACAAGTGCCACATCATCAGCATGTCAGTTTTTAGTTTTGTGTCTTTTGAACCCAAACGTCTGTCTCACCAGCTATTAATAGACCCATCTTCCTAAAACATGCCACCCTTTCTAACTGATCCCTCTGTCATCATAAATACATCTATCTCTATCACCACAATTCACACATCAACACTTCCAAACATGTTTCCTATTCTTTCTCTCTTCAGTTCACCAAATCTTCTCTCTTCTTCTCACCATGCCTGAAGGTCGAATGATCTCTAGTATCACCGAGTCCTCACCAGTCGAAACACCAACGCCGACTCTCCTCCTCACACTACTGATAACCAAAACCCTAGAACAGAGTCACCCCCACACTCCGTCTCCTCTCCTACCCATTAAAGTTCCTTTTCTCACGAGAGTCACGAAGCATCACCTCTCAGAAGAGGTGTTTCCTAGAGCTCTTCTCTTACCTCACCAGAAAAGAGGGATGAAACGAGTATTGTTGAGAATGAAGAAAACCGGAAAATCTCAAGTTCTCCTATAGAAGAAGGGTCAAAGGTAGAACATGTTGAGGGAAATAAAATCACCGACTCAACAAAGACTGCTCTTGAACTCCTATCCGCAGGTACTGCTCCTACTTCTCCTGAGCTTCTCATGAATCTACAAGAAAAGGAAGCAATCGAAAATATGTTGTCCATCGCCAATGAAGGGGTTTGTGTCGGAGGAAGTGAGGATTGTCTTAAGACTCAAGGGGAAGAATTTGAGCCTGTTGGAGAGGTTAATGAGTTTGTGCATGTTGATCCTTCAGCACAGGAAGATGCTACTGGGGAACCTGCTGAAGGACCTAATCCGCCTTCAGAGGATCCAACTCCAGGTCCTTCTCAGGAACCCCAGGTCAGTACTGACCATGCTCCCTCTCCTCATTTACATGTTGAGCCTCTAAGTGTGATTATGCCTGAGACAAGACCTGTTTCTGAAAATCAAAAGGAGGATAGTGAAGAAGATTCTGATGACCGCAAATCCGTTCCCAATACTCGAGTTCAAGATCTTGCTCTACTCAATCTTATATGCAATCTAGAATTCTCTCTCCCAAGTTCAATTATAAATTCGTAGATAATATTCAATTGGTGATCAAGCAATCAAATAATTAAGCGCAAGATCAAATAAATAAACTAATATGATAAAATAATAAGAACAATTCAAACTTCAAACTACAACGTTCATGCAACACCCACAACTCTAGAACTAATAAACTATGAAACTAAGAGAAGAGAAGAGAAGAAAAACTAGTTAGAAGCCTCCTCCAAGCGTGGTGTGTTCTCCTCAGATCAAAAGTATGTCAAAAGTCCAGAAAATAACATTTTTCCATGTATTTACACCAAATAGGGTCGGGCCTAAACGAAATCTCCCTTTCCTAGCCGAAATAGGAAAACTTGCAAACTTAGTGCTTTTTGTGCGTCGCACTGTGCATTGCCCAGTGTGTCGCACTAGTGCTTTTTCCTGTCAGACCACAAAAATCCAGTCGCTGAACTTCGGAAATTTCTGACAAAAATTTGCACTAATACGTCGCACAGTGCCTCTACCAATTGCTAGTTTGCCTAGGCGTAGAGTAGCTGTCGATAAAGAGCGAACTCCTAAGCGACCCACAACAAGGTTGCAAAATAAGGAGGCTTCTAAGTCTTCTCTTAATAACAGTCAAACTAAGTCAAGGAGAAGAAAATTAGTGAAATATGGCAAAGTTGTAAATGAGAAGATAGTGCATGTTGTGAATGTGGATGAAGAAGAAGTGGGGGAACCTAGTATGTTGACCAGGAAGTTATCACAAAAGCATGGTCTTCTCAAGCCAAATGGGGGATCTTTTGTGTTTGCTAAATGTCTGATTAGGTCTGCTGATGTTGTTGCTACTGAGAATGTGGAGAAAGAATCAGGTGAAAAATCTGTGAAGTCTGATAAAAAGGAGAAAGGTGTTTGCAAGACTACTAAGAGAAAGGTTGATATTGATGAGGAACCTGATTCCTCAAAGAAGGCCAAAGTTGGTAATCTGGGGAGTGTTGGAAAAGAGAGATTGAGAATTCAAAAGGTACTATGGGGGCACACATTTGCCTCTGATGTCTTGGAGGAGGCTGGTATGAGACAGTTAGTTGAGATCTGTGATTTCCAACAATGGACACACTTGTTCACAAGTGATGCTGCTAGGGTATATGAGGAGGAAGTTCAAAGTTTTTATGCCGACTTGTACAAGGTTGAGGATGGTCACATTTGTGCCTTGGTGAATAGGGTTGATATGGTAATAGACTCCGCCTTGTTGGGATCTATTCTTAGTGTGCCTACTGAAGGTTTGTCTACTATTCAGGGAGCTTGTACTCAAAACTTCAGAAATGCAATCTTGAAGGATAGAGTAGTTTAGCAGGGGGAACGGGTTCAGAAGAAGGCCCTTGTTCCTGTTTACCAACTGCTATTTGAGATGGTAAACAAAGTGTTGATGCCTCGAGCTGAGTGAAGATCCATCACCTCTTGTGTAGACATGTTTCTCATGGAAGCACTGGACAACTTCACTGCCATCAATCTGCTTGGGATCATGATAGAGCACATGAATAAAGTGGCAGACTTTAAAGACGGTAATCATGGGCTTCCGTATGGGTTCCTCCTTACCAAGGTCTTTGAGCACTTCAAGGTTCCTCTCGGCCCAGTTAAAGTGGGCGGCAAGAAGCAAACTTTTTCAAAAAGCACTCTTGAAGAATGTGAGTGTATAGAGAAATTTGGAAGGGTTGCAAGCACTTCTACCATTTATCAGTTAATAAATGCTCAAAACAGTGCTACTACTGAGGTAAGGCAATTAAAATCAATGAATGCTATCCTTGAGACTCAGATAAGTCAACTGCAAGAGTCACCTGGTTCCATTCGCTCTCAAAGCGAAGAGGTTGCTCGCCTGACAAAGGAGAACGATGAGCTCAGGAAACAAGTGGAAGACCTGAAAGAAAGACTGCTCAATGAGCAAATGTCAACAAATGCTTGAATGGATTTAGTCCTCCAAACAATTTCCTCTACCTCCAAACCTTCTCCTCCCCGTGCTTCTTAAAGTCTGTCCCCTCAGTGTCCAGTCTATAAACTAGCTTGTGCTCCTGTCTCTCCGTGTTAGTTCTTATGATGATAACTTATGGTATTTTTGTTAATTGTTCTAATGTGTGGATGTGGAAGTAACATTGACTCTACTCCTGCTGTAAAATCCAAAACTATGTTGATGCAAGCTTTTCCCTTGTTGCTGTTTATACCGTGCTTTTATGCTCTGTTCTTATCATGACTATGTGCACATAAGTGGCATGAGTTAACTTAAAACTAGACGTCCTTCTTGCTTAATTACCTATTTATGATCTTTTTATAATTCCAAAAGGGGGGAAAATAACTGTACTGATTAAGGGGGAATGCAGAGTTTCGGGGGGAAACTTAAGGTCTTTTCTGGTTCACAGTCTGGTTCTATGTGGTTCTTTCTAGGTTTTCCAATTATGAGTTTGTCATCATCAAAAAGGGGGAAATTTATAGGTTACAAGTACTTTGGTCATAAGTACTTTGCTTTATGTTTTGATGATCTAACAAACTTACTATCCAAGAACCAGATAAGGAACTTGTTACACATTTACAAGACCTTAAGATCACAAATTTCCAGTTTGGGATCCAGCTTGCGTTATGATTCAACTCTTTAGGGTGGAAGGAACAGCTGAGGGAACAGGTCCCTACCAGTTCCGGAGGAGACTATACGAAGTCAACTCTCCAGCTGGAAAGTTGCTTCCTGCACACGCTACAGTGCAGGAACAGTGTTGCACTCAACTTTCTAGGGAAGACTTTTTACCTACCTTGCCTATATCATTGTAAGTGGTGTCACACATGTATATATACAATCAAGGGAGGTAATACACATTAACTTGAACATTTGACAAGCTAACTCACGTGACCATTCAGCAAGCAAGTTTCAAGTGCTTCAAGAACAAAGAACAAAGCAACTACCGACCAGTTCCCACATCGAGTCATTGTATGTCCTTAGTTGAGTTGTAACTTTGTAATAGTTCTTCAATTGTAATTCCTATCTAGCTTGTTTAGAAGCATTCAATAGGAACCCCTTTGTAAACCTTAAACCAGTGTGTTTGAGTCTTGGCTAGAGTTAGCCATGTTGTAAAGTCTTTGTAGTAGAGTTATTACAAAGTGGCTTGTAATAGAGTATTACAAAGTTAGTGAGGGATTAAGAGGTTAATTCCTAGGTTGCATAGGTTGTAATCTAAAAGTTGCTCAGTAGTGGAGTTGAAATCCTATAAGGGTAGGTCGTGGTTTTTAATCCCCTTGAGCTGGGAATTTTCCACGTAAAATTTCTCTTGCCATTTAATTACTGTTGTGTGTGTGTACTGTTGAATCTGATAGAGAACCTGGTTCTCTATAGAGTTTGGTGGGCGCTTATATTCTATCAAAGAGCCTAGTTATGGCTAGACAAGAGCATACAGACAAATCAACAGATCGTGCAAGATGAACATAATGAACCCCAACATGCGGAATTCAGTCTCGCAATTATGATATTGTGACCCTCAAGAAATATTTAGAAAGGAGTTGGGGTAGTTAAAGGTACAGTATGAGTGTTACGGAAATAAGAGGGAATCCTACTGGGAAGACAGTTAAAACTTCAGTTCAGAACCAACCGTAAAAACACATGAGTGTGGAGGTAAGTAACTAAGGATAATTATAGGTAGTACGAACTTCAAAAATTCTATCGGAAATAAGATGTAATAAGCTCGCAGCTTTACAAGAGTCAGAGGGTCCTCCCTAAGTACTACAATGAAAGACTAGCTGAGGAAATAAGGAAAAAGATTTCAACGTAAACAAGGTAACTTAAAGGAGAAATGGTCATGTAAAAACTGTCTCACAACAACATTGTACGCACTCTATAAGAAAGTGGCACCTACCGTCGCTAATGGACGGGGAGTAAATCAAAAGTGATATTTGAGACCATATGAGTTGCACAGAAATCCCGGCATGCGTGGCAACTAAGATAAGCTAAGTATGCACGCAACAAGGAGGCAGAAAGACCGAGAAAAGAAATAGCTTACGTTAAAGAAAGCTGAGATGGAACGAAAGGAATTATTCGATCAATGATCCAGAGTTAGTTATGTTATGAACGCACTTAAGAATTCGGGGTACTATGCAGCATATATGTGGACAATCATACAGCCGTAGAAGACTCTGGTATAAGTTAAAAGAAAGAATTGAGCCCAGGTCATAGACAAAGGATTGAATTATTAGAAGAGTGTATCATGGATATTCCATAGCGTCCATGAAGGGCTAAAATAATAACTAATACCACGAGCCGCAGATCGGAAGATAGCTTAAGCCTACATAGAGGTTGATCAGAAGGAAGAAGAAACTAAAGAGTTACATCAACAAAGTAAATCAGGAATCCAATTATTGGACCCATAAAATTATAGGAATCATGATTGAGAACATAGCAGAATCACTCTTAATATCAGAGGTGCAAGAGAGATAGTACAACAACCATATTCTATAACGACTCTACGATAAAGCCAATTAGAAAAGTACCAGCCTAATAAGAAGTCAGTATGAAGCTCCCACCAGATTGTATAGGCACTAGAGGTGCAAGTATTATAATAGAGCTTCAAATTGTGGATGTGAATTATACCTATGTGGGAAGGAGGTTATGAAAGAGATAGAAGAATGTGAGGTGATATTTGAAAGTAAGTAAGGTAAAGGTGAACAACGTACGAGATACTCAAGTGCAGAAGGATGTGAATGGTCCATACTTTAGATAAAAGGCTAGAGGTGCTGGGATTCAGTTTCCAGGAATGATAGCGGCGTTGTCAGTGGCATATCTTCCAGCCTATGATTTCTAGGTACTGAGAGGTCTATTTAAGAGAATAAAGAAGATTTAGAGATGATGTGATGTCTCGCTTGATGTTCCAGAAAACACAAGGAAATCTATGGTGCAAGGAAGTTGAAGGAAGGCTGCGAGTAGTATAAATGGATATGTATAGGTCGCAAGCTAAAGTATGGTAGAGCAACAAGGTTGTCAGAAGATAGGAGTAAGGATAAGAAAGGGCGAGTGAGAAGGTGACGAGAATGGATAAGCCCTCGGGATTAAGCCCACGAAAATGAGAGATAGCTGATGGGTTCTCTAAATTATATAAAGCTCAGTATAGCCTAAATGAGCTCAAGAGAGTCTAAGATTAGTAGCATTTAGAAGAAATGGAATGCTGACCCGGTATTAAAATGAAGGTATAATTATGATAGATAAAGGATGACGTTTGTGCCTTCGATTAATAATGATTTGAAGAAAAAAAGAGAAGGAGAAAAGATTCCGCGGACGACACGGGATTAGAATACCCCCCCCCCCTTCCATAAGGTGAATCACATTGAGATACTATGAAATACGATTATGGAAATCACTTCAAATATTCCTCGATGCAACGTAATCCCTAGTGGCAAGGTATTACGTAAGAAGTTTCAGGTTATCAGTGGTATATTGTAGATCAATATTGAGGTGAATCAATAATGGATAGACAAAAGTCACAAAGTATGAGATGAGATTATGTCGTCATTCTTAAGATGAACAGTAATGAGGAAGCACTAAAGGACTTAGATTTATACATATGGGATAAGCAACAAGAGTAAGCTGGAATTTGGTAGCAGACCTCAGCAACGATAAATCGAAATAAGAGTTATGGTATAGTATGACCTACCTAGATGCAGTAAAATCATGCGGATAGACAATCGGGTCTATGAAAATAGATGCAGCAATATTCGTAAGTTTAACAAAGTACCGAGCAAAGAATTTTAGTATACCTACAAATGCCCAAAGGGAAATTTTATCAAGCTCTGTATATGTTTGCAAAGTGAGGCTTAGAGATTGGCTAGAAGCTAGAGCAAAAAAGGAAAGAAGAGTCGCATAGGCACACTTACAAGGTCAGAGTCATACAGGTTGCATGACAGAAGGTAGCAACAGTTACGAGATTGGAAAGATTTCGACCATGAGTCGTGGTATGAGAAAGAGAACTAAAGGGGGGAATGCCCTGGCCTTTGGACTTATTCACAGAACAGTTGCCTAGATGGCAAGAGTACTAAAGTATTCGCAAGATCTACGGGTTATGAGAATGATAAGTGCACCAGTCAACATTCGAGGACGAATGTTCCAAAGGGGGAAATGATGTGACACCCCATATTTTCGTACGTGAAAGTACGCCATAAATAAATTGATGAGAGCTCGAAAATGAGATGTTACATACCGAGCCTACTGTGGCCGAGCGCCTATGAGCGAGCCCAGCATGGACGAGATACAGAGCCTAGTATGGCCAAGCGCCTATGAGCGAGCCTACTATGGCAGAGCAATTTTATATATATATATATATATATATATATATATATATATATATATATACCGAGCCTTATAGGGCCGGACAACTATTTTACTTACTATATTGAGAGAGTTGAGTCAGTATCAGCAGGTAAGCATATCTTCAGATTATCGGTGACTCTCAGTCACTTTCAGTTATTATATTATCAGTTCAGTTCCAGCTTTCAGTTATTTTGTTGCCTTACATATTCGGTACATTATTTCGTACTGACGTCCCTTTTTTGGGGACACTGCATTCCATGCGTGCAGGTTCAGTCAGATAGACGGGTAGACCTCCTCAGTAGATGTTGCCCGAGTTCAGCTTGATCAGTAAGCTCTACGTCCTTCGGAGTTGCCGGGTCTAGAGTTTATATACATCTTGTGTATATATGTATATATGTTATGGGCAGGTGGGGGCCCTTGTGACGACCCAAATGGTCATCACCTGTTTTTAATACGATTCTGTGTCTCTGAGGCCTTGAAAACCTCATTTAGAGTTGCCTCGATTTGCGTACACAGTCCGGGCGCATAGCCGGAAAGCTTAAATATAAAATTATGTGAAAAATGCTAAGTTTTAATGTTAAAATGAATAAATTTGACCTTGGTCAACGTTTTGGGTAAACGGACCCGGACCCGTGATTTAACGGTCCCGGAGGGTCCGTAGGAAACTATGGGACTTGGGCGTATGCCCGGAATCGAATTCCGAGGTCCCAAGCCCGAGAAATAAATTTTTTAGTAAAATTGTTTTCTAAAATTGTTTAAGGAAATTGGAAATGATATCTGATAGAAAGCGATGGTATCGGGCCCGTATTTTGGTTTCGGTGCCCTGTACAGGTCTTATATATGTTTTAAGTCCTTCATGTGAAATTTGGTTGAAAACGGACGTCGTTTGACGTGATTCGGACCTAAATTGGAAAATTTGATGTTTTATGAAGTTTGAAAGAATTCATGGATTTTGAGGTTTAATTCGATGTTTATGACGTTATTTTGGCAATTTGATCGCACGAATAAGTCCGTAGGATGTTTTTGAGGTTGTGTGTATATTTAGTTTGGAGCCCCAAGGGCTCGGGTGAGTTTTGGATAGGCCACGGGTTGCATTTTTGAACTTAAAACTTAGCTGGTATGATCTGACCTGCAGGCTTCGCATTTGCGAAGCCTGGCTCGCAAATGCGAGCTGCACAGACCTGACCCTTCATCGCAAATGCAATAATTTATGTCGCAAATGCGAAGGTGCCCATGATGGTCAGGGATCGCAAATGCGATCAGTATGTCGCAAATGTGACCATCGAAAATCGACCATGGTCTCGCAAATGCGAAGGTCCGGAGTTTTTGAAGTGTTCACAAATGGGAACAATGCTTCGCAATTCCCATGTCTGCAGAGGTTGGGGTTCGCAATTGCGAACCCATGTTCGCATTTCCCATAACTGAGACCTGCAATTTTTACACTTAAAAGATTTTGAGCTTCATTTTTCATATTTTCTCAAACCCAAACACACACAGGCGATTTTCCAAGAACAAGACTTCTTCCAAATCATATGTAAGTTCGTTTTTACTCATTTCTTTCAATCATTAACATCTTTTAACATGATTTCAACCTAAAATCAAAGATTTTCATGAGGGAAATTGGGTGTTTTAGGTAGAACCTAGGTCTTTCAAAAATTGGAGATTTGGACCTCAATTTGAGGTCCGATTTCAAAACAAATTATATATTTGGGTTCGTGGGGGAATGGGTAATCGGGTTTTGGTTCGAACCTCGGAACGTGGGCCCAGGGGCAATTTTTGACTTTTTGGGTAAAACTTTGGAAAACTCATTTTCATGCATTGGGGTTGATTCATTTAGTGTTTATTGATGTAATTAAGTCATTTTTGATAAGATACGAGCGAATTGGCGGTGGAATCAAGGGGTAAATCTATAATTGAGACTTGAGTTGTGTTCAAGGCATCGAGGTAAGTGTTTGGTCTAACCTTAGCTTGAGGGATTAGGAGTTGAGTCCTATTTGCTATATGGTATTAGTCGTGTACGACGTATAGGCATGGTGACGAGTATCTATGCGCCGGTGTCTAGCATGACCGTGAGTCTTTGTATTGTGAATAACTTGATTCCATTGTATTCTTCATGCCTTGGTGATGATTTTTAGTTGTTGCGAAAAGTTTGTGGAAGGAATTGAGTCCTTTGAATATCTTGGAGCATTGGCTCAAGTTATATTGTGAATTGTGAAAGTATATGAGATGATTGAACCCTTTGGAGCATTAGCTCAAGTGGTAAAGCGAGTTATGGAGTAAAATTGAAAGATAGAGAAAGAGTTATTGGAATGTTCCCTTGCCGGGATTTAATTGTTTAATTGTTGTTCCCTTGCCGGGATTCCTATTTGTTCTTGTTAATTTCCCTTGCCCTTGTTTGTGATTGTTGTTTGGGTAAGGAAGAGTGTTAAAGCACGAAGGGTGATGTCGTGCATTGTTTGCTATTATGAGGAAAGAGTGTAAAGCACGAAGGGTGATGCCGTGCCGCACGATGTACCATTCCGTGCCGATTTTATTGATTTTATGTGAGGAAAGAGAGTAAAATCACGAAGGGTGATTCCATGCACATTTTATTATTCTAATTGCTTTGGTGAGGAAAGAGAGTAAAAGCACGAAGGGTGATGTCGTACACGTTTTCATTATATTATTGCATTGGTGAGGACGAGAGTAAAAACACGAAGGGTGATGTCGTGCACTTGTTTGATTTCTGCTTCTTGTTGACATTGTAGCTATTTTGTTCCTTTCCTTACTTGATGCTTTATTCGGAACTGTTATCTCCCCGCAACATGTTTCCCCCTCCCATCCGTACTTGTTTATTTTTGTTTTGTTTCCGCCGTATATTATATAATTGCACAGGTTTATGTGGTAGTCTGGTCTAGACTCGTCACTATTCGCCGGGGTTTATGTGCTGATACTACACTCTATGCTCTTTTGCACAGATCCAGGTTCCGGAGTGGCATTTGGGCATCAGCAGTAGATTGGGAGCTATCCTTCAGTCCGAGACTCCGAGGTAGCTCTGCTGGCGTTCGCAGGCCCGGCGTCCCTTCTTTCAGTTTTTATGTTCTGTTGTCATTTGTACTCGAGACAGACTATGTTCTTTTCTTTCAAACACTTATTTGTAGTAATCTTAGACAGTCCGTGGATGTTGTGACACCAGGTTCTGGTTAGAGGCACGTGTTGGTCTTCAGGATGTTTGGTTTTATATTTTATTTAAGACTTCCGCTAAATTTTATATTCCGCTGTAATTTATTTGTTTATTTTCGGTAAATTTAATTGGTTAAAAAGGAATTAAAACAGAAAGAGTTAATGATTTCTAAGATCGTGGCTTGCCTAGCTTTTACGAATAGGCGCCATCACGACTCCCGAGGGTGGGAAATCCGGGTCGTGACAAGTTGGAATCAGAGCTCTAGGTTACATAGGTCTCACAATTCACGGACAAGCTCAGTAGAGTCTGAGGGATCGGTACGGAGACGTCTGTATTTATCCCCCAAAGGCTACAGAGTTAGGAAACGTTTCACATTTGTTCTTTCTTGTCGTGCGGCTTGGTTTCTCAAAGCTAATTGAATTTCTAGTTTGTTCTTTCGTAGATGGCGAGAACACGCGCTTCCTCATCTATCGCTCAGCAGCCCGAGCCCCCAGAAGCAGCTCCCACGAGGGGCAGAGGGCGAGGCCGAGGCCGTGCTAGAGGCCGAGGTAGGGGCAGAGCTCAGCCCCGAGCAGCAGCACCAGTGGCGGAGCCTCAGGTTGATTTTGACGAGGAGGTTCCGGCCCCAGCAATTTCGGTGGGCCCAGCTCAGGTCCCAGAGGGGTTTATTGCTACCCCAGTTCTTCAGGACGCTTTGGTCCGATTGGTGGGCCTCATGGAGAGTGTCACCCGTGCAGGCTTTCTTTCTGTATCACTAGCCACCTCTCAGGCTGGAGGAGGATCCAAACTTCTGCTACTCGTACTCCAGAGCAGGTAGCTCCCCAGACTCGGACTCCAGCAGTTCAGCCAGTTGGAGCAGCTCAGCCGGGCGTGGTAGCCCAGGCCGGTGATGGAGCAGCTATGTCTGCCGATGCTTTGTGGAGATTGGACAGGTTCACCAAGCTCTTCACTTCTACATTCAGCGCTGCATCTACTGAGGATCCCCAGGATTATCTGGATAGTTGCCACGAGGTTCTTCGGAACATGGGTATTGTTGAGACCAATGGGGTTGATTTCGCTACATTTCGCTTGTCTGGATCCGCCAAGACTTGGTGGAGGGATTATTGCTTAGCTAGGCCAGCAGGATCACCAGCCTTGACATGGGAGCAGTTCACACATCTATTTCTGGAGAAGTTTCTCCCTATTACACAGCGAGAGGCCTATCGGAGGCAGTTCGAGCGCCTTCAGCAGGGATCCATGACTGTCACCCAGTATGAGACCAGGTTCATTGAGTTGGCTCGTCATGCTCTTATCATACTTTCCACCGAAAGAGAGAGGGTTAGGAGGTTTATTGACGGTCTTATCCAACCGATTCGTCTTCAGATGGCTAGGTAGGCTGGGAGTGAGATATCCTTCCAGGAGGTGACCAATGTGGCCCGGAGGGTTGAGATGGTATTATCACAGGGGATGGTCATAGAGCTGATAAGAGACCCCGTCAGTCAGGCAGATTCACTGGTGCCTCGTCTGGAGGCAGAGATTCATATGGTAGAGGCCATCCTCCTAGGCCTTATCAGTCAGCACTTCAGGTTTCTCACGGAACTTCAGGTGGCCGTGGTCCCCAGATGCAGTATTCCGATCAGCAGTCCTATAGTGCACCACCTGCTTTTATCAGTGTGCCACCGCTTCAGAGTTTTCGGGGTGGTCATTCAGGTCGCCAGGGCCAGCAGTCTCAGCAGTCGAGGGCTTGTTACACTTGTGGTGAGACGGGCCATATTGCCAGGTTTTGCCCTCGAGCACCGAGCAGCTCTCAACATCAGGGTTCTCGTGCCATGGTTCAGGCACCAGATGTTCCGCAGCCCACCCAGCCAGCTAGGGGTGGAGGTAGAGGTGCTAGAGGTGGAGGTAGAGGTCCTAGAGGTGGAGCTCAGGCCGCTAGAGGTGGAGTCCAACCAGCAGCAGGCCGTCCCAGAGAGGTAGATCAGAGTGGTGGGGCCCAGCCCCGATGTTATGCTCTTCAGGACAGACCCGAGGTAGAGGCTTCAGATGCGGTTATTACAGGTACGGTTCTAGTTTGTGATAGGGATGCTTCAGTGTTGTTTGATCCGGGGTCTACGTATTCGTATGTGTCATCTTATTTTGCCTCGTATTTGGTCGTGCCTAGTGATGCACTAGGTATTCCTATTTATGTGTCTACACCGGTGGGTGACTCTATTGTGGCCGATCGAGTCCATCGTTCTTGTATTGTGGTGATTGGGGGTCTTGAGACTCATGTAGATTTGTTGCTTCTAGACATGGTTGACTTCGATATTATATTGGGGATGGACTGGTTATCACCTTATCATGCTATCTTGGACTGTCATGCCAAGACTATGACCTAAGCTTTACCGGGTATGCCTCGTTTACAGTGGAGAGGGACTCCTGGTCATTCTACCCGCAGTGTTATATCGTATGTGAAGGCTCGGCGTATGGTCGAGAAGGGGTGTTTGTCCTATTTAGCCTATGTTCGTGATTCTAGTGCTGAGGTTCCTTCTATTGATTCTGTGCCCGTTGTTCGTGAGTTTCCTAATGAGTTCCCTTCAGACCTGCCGGGTATGCCACCCAACAGGGATATTGATTTCTGCATTGATTTGGCTCCGAGCACTCAGCCCATTTTTATCCCGCCGTATCGTATGGCGCCGCCTGAGTTGAAAGAGTTAAAAGAGAAGTTGCAGGATTTGCTTGAGAAGGGTTTCATTAGACCCAGTGTTTCGCCTTGGGGTGCGGCGGTGCTATTTGTCAAGAAGAAGGATGGGTCAATGAGAATGTGTATTGATTACCGGCAATTGAACAAGGTTACAATCAAGAATAAGTATTCGCTGCCGTGGATTGATGATTTGTTCGACCAGCTTTAGGGTGCCAGGGTATTTTCAAAGATTGACTTGCGATCTGGCTACCATCAGTTGAGGATTAGGGCATCCGATGTCCCTAAGACAGCTTTCTGTACCCGGTACAGGCATTATGAGTTCTTGCTTATGTCATTCGGGTTGACAAATGCCCCAGCAGCTTTCATGGACCTGATGAACTGAATGTTCAGGCCTTATTTGGACTCGTTCGTGATAGTCTTCGTTGATGATATATTGATATATTCCAGCAGCTAGGAGGAGCACAGCAGCACCTTAGAGTGGTTCTTCAGACTCTGAGGGATAGTCGGTTGTATGCTAAGTTCTCGAAGTGTGAATTCTGGTTGGGTTCAGTTGCATTTCTGGGTCATGTTGTATTAGCAGAGGGTATTCAGGTGGACCCAAAGAAGATTGAGGCAGTCAAGAACTGGCCTAGACCAGCATCAGCTACAGAGATTCGGAGTTTCTTGGGATTGGCAGGCTACTATCGTCGGTTCGTAGAGGGGTTTTCATCTATTGCAGCCCCGATGACCAGATTGACCCAGAAGGGTGCCCAGTTCAGATGGTCGGATGAGTGTGAGGCGAGCTTTCAAAAGCTCAAGACAGCTCTGACTACGGCACCGGTGTTGGTTTTGCCCACAGGTTTAGGGCCTTATACAGTTTATTGTAATGCTTCCCGTGTTGGGCTTGGGGTAGTGTTGATGCAGGATGGCAAGGTCATTGCCTATGCTTCGAGGCAGTTGAAGATTCATGAGAAGAACTATCCGGTTCATGATTTGGAGTTGGCAGCCATAGTTCACGCATTGAAGATTTGGAGGCATTATCTGTATGGCGTGGCATGTGAGGTGTTCACGGATCACAAGAGTCTTCAGTATTTGTTCAAGCAAAAGGACTTGAATTTGAGGCAGAGGAGGTGGTTGGAGTTGTTGAAGGATTATGATATCACCATTTTATATCATCCGGGAAAGGCCAATGTGGTGTCCGATGCTTTGAGTAGGAAGTCAGCCAGTATGGGCAGTCTTGCTTACATTCCGGTCGGTGAGAGGCCGCTTGCTTTGGATGTTCAGGCTTTGGCCAATCAGTTCGTGAGACTAGATGTTTCTGAGCCCAGCCGTGTGTTAGCTTGCACGGTCGCTCGTTCTTCATTATTGGAGCGCATCCTTGATCAGCAGTATGATGATCCCCTTTTATGTGTCCTTAGAGACACGGTGCAGCGCGGAGGTGCCAGGCAGGTTACCTTAGATGATGATGGAGTTTTGAGATTGCAGGGCCGAGTATGTGTGCCTAATGTGGATGGGCTCCGAGAGTTGATTTTGGAGGAGGCCCATAGCTCCCGGTACTCTATTCATCCGGGCGCCGAGAAGATGTATCAGGATTTGCGGCAGCATTATTGGTGGCGTAGAATAAAGAAGGATATCGTAGCACATGTGGCTCGTTGTTTGAATTGTCAGCAGGTTAAGTACGAGCATCAGAGGCCTGGTGGTTTATTTCAGAGGATTGAGCTTCCCGAATGGAAGTGGGAGCGGATCACTATGGACTTTGTTACTGGACTCCCGCTGACTCGGAAGAAGTTCGATGTAGTATGGGTCATTATTGATAGGCTGACCAAGTCAGCACATTTCATTCCTATGGCAGTCTCCTATTCTTCTGAGAGGTTCGCTGAGATCTACATTCGGGAGATTATTCGCCTTCATGGTGTGACCGTATCTATCATTTCGGACCGGGGTACGCAGTTTACCTCGCGCTTCTGGAGAGCAGTTCAGTGAGAGTTGGGCACACGAGTTGAGTTGAGCACAACATTTCATCCCCAGACGGACGGTCAGTCGGAGCGGACTATTCAGATTTTGGAGGATATGCTCCGAGCTTGTGTTATTGACTTTGGAGGTTCGTGGGATCAGTTCTTGCCCTAGCAGAGTTTGCCTACAACAACAGCTACCAGTCGAGCATCTAGATGGCTCCTTATGAGGCCTTATATGGTAGGCGGTGTCGGTCTCCGGTTGGATGGTTTGAGTCGGGAGAGGCTCGGTTGTTGGGTACGGATCTGGTTTAGGAGGCCTTGGACAAGGTCAGGATCATTCAGGATAGGCTACGTTCAGCTCAGTCCAGGAAAAAGAGCTATGCAGACCGCAAGGTTCGAGATGTGGCTTTTATGGTTAGTGAGCGGGTATTGCTCCGAGTGTCGCCTATGAAGGGCGTGATGAGATTTGGGAAGAAGGTCAAGCTTAGCCCTAGGTTCATCGGTCCGTTTGAGATTCTTGATCGAGTGGGAGAGGTGGCTTATAGACTTGCTTTGCCGCCGAGCTTATCAGCCGTGCATCCAGTGTTCCATGTGTCCATGCTTCGGAGGTATCACGGCGATCCAGCCCACGTATTAGATTTCAGCACTGTCCAGTTGGACAAGGACTTGTCTTATGAGGAGGAGCCGGTGGCTATTCTAGGCCTGCAGGTTCGTCAGTTGAGGTCGAAGAGTTTCCCTTCTGTTCGTGTTCAATGGAGAGGTCAGCCTCCTGAGGCATCGACCTGGGAGTCCGAGTCCGATATGCGGAGCCGTTATCCTCATCTTTTCCCCGACTCAGGTACTTCCTTCTTCTGTCCGTTCGAGGACGAACGGTTATTTTAGAGGTGGAGAATGTGACGACCCAAAGGGTCATCACCTGTTTTTAATTGGATTCTGTATCTCCGAGGCCTTGAAAACCTCATTTAGAGTCGCTTCGATTTGCGTGTGCAGTCCGGGCGCATAGCCGGAAAGCTTAAATATGAAATTCTGTGAAAAATGCTAAGTTTTGATGTTAAAATGAATAAATTTGACCTTGGTCAACGTTTTGGATAAACGGACCCGGACCCGTGATTTGACGGTCCCGGAGGGTCCGTAGGAAAATATGGGACTTGGGAGTATGCCCGGAATCAAATTCCGAGGTCCCAAGCCCGAGAAATGAATTTTTTAGTAAAATTATTTTCTAAAATTGTTTAAGGAAATTCAAAATGAAATCTGATTAGAAAGCGATGGTATCGGGCCCGTAATTTGGTTCCGGCGCCCAGTACAAGTCTTATATATGTTTTAAGTCCTTCCTGTGAAATTTCGTTGAAAACGGACGTCGTTTGACGTGATTCGGACCTAAATTGGAAAATTTGATGTTTTATGAAGTTTGAAAGAATTCATGGATTTTGAGGTTTAATTCGATTTTATGACGTTATTTTGGAGATTTGATCGCACGAATAAGTCCGTAGGATGTTTTTGAGGTTGTGTGTATATTTGGTTTGGAGCCCCGAGGGCTGGATGAGTTTTGGATAGGCCACGGGTTGCATTTTTGAACTTAAAACTTAGCTGGTATGATCTGACCTGCAGGCTTCGCATTTGCGAAGCCTGGCTCGCAAATGCGAGCTGCACAGACCTGACCCTTCATCGCAAATGCGATAATTTATGTCGCAAATGCGAAGGTGCCCATGATGGCCAGGGATCGCAAATGCGATCAATATGTCGCAAATGCGACCATCGCAAATGCGACTATGGTCTCGCAAATGCGAAGGTCCGGAGTTTTTGAAGCGTTCGCAAATGCGAACAATGCTTCGCAATTCCCATCTCTGCAGAGGTCGGGGTTCGCAATTGCGAACCCATGTTCGCATTTCCCATAACTGAGACCTGCAATTTTTACACTTAAACGATTTTGAGCTTCATTTTTCATATTTTCTCAAACCCAAACACACTTAGGCTATTTTCCAAGAACAAGACTTCTTCCAAATCAATTGTAAGTTAGTTTTTACTCATTTCTTTCAATCATTAACATCTTTTAACATGATTTCAACCTAAAATCAAAGATTTTCATGAGGGAAATTGGGTATTTTGGGTAGAACCTAGGTTTTTCAAAAATTGGGGATTTGGACCTCGATTTGAGGTCCGATTTCAAAATAAACTATATATTTGGGTTCGTGGGGGAATGGGTAATCGTGTTTTGGTTCGAACCTCGGGTTTTGACCACGTGGGCCCGGGGCGATTTTGACTTTTTGGGTAAAACTTTGGAAAACTCATTTTCATGCATTGGGGTTGATTCATTTAGTGTTTATTGATGTAATTAAGTCATTTGTGATTAGATACGAGCGAATTGGCGGTGGAATCGAGGGGTAAAGCTATAATTGAGACTTGAGTTGTGTTCAAGGCATCGAGGTAAGTGTTTGGTCTAACCTTAGCTTGAGGGATTAGGAGTTGAGTCCTATTTGCTATATGGTATTAGTCGTGTACGACGTATAGACATGGTGACGAGTATCTATGCATCGGTGTCTAGCATGACCGTAAGTCTTTGTATTGTGAATAACTTGATTCCATTGTATTCTTCATGCCTTGGTGATGATTTTTAATTGTTGTGAAAAGTTTGTGGAAGGAATTGAGTCCTTTGAATATCTTGGAGCATTGGCTCGAGTTATATTATGAACTGTGAAAGTATATGAGATGATTGAACCCTTTGGAGCATTAGCTCAAGTGGTAAAGCGAGTTATGGAGTAAAATTGAAAGATAGAGAAAGAGTTATTTGAATGTTCCCTTGCCGGGATTTAATTATTTCATTGTTGTTCCCTTGCCGGGATTTAATTGTATAATTGTTGTTCCCTTGCCGGGATTCCTATTTGTTCTTGTTAATTTCCCTTGCCCTTGTTTGTGATTGTTGTTTGGGTGAGGAAGAGTGTTAAAGCACGAAGGGTGATGCCGTGCATTGTTTGCTATTGTGAGGAAAGAGTGTAAAGCACGAAGAGTGATGCCGTGCCGCATGATGTACCATTCCATGCCGATTCTATTGATTTTATGTGAGGAAAGAGAGTAAAAGCACGAAGGGTGATGCCGTGCACATTTTATTATTCTAATTGCTTTGGTGAGGAAAGAGAGTAAAAGCACGAAGGGTGATGCCGTGCACGTTTTTATTATATTATTGCATTGGTGAGGACGAGAGTAAAAGCACGAAGGATGATGTCGTGCACTTGTTTGATTTCTGCTTCTTGTTGACATTGTAGCTATTTTGTTCCTTTCCTTACTTGATGCTTTATTCGAAACTATTATCTCCCCGCAACATGTTTCCCCCTCCCATCCGTACTTGTTTATTTCTGCTTTGTTTTTGTTGTATATTATATAATTGCACTTGTTTATATGGTAGTCTGGTCTAGCCTCGTCACTACTTCGCCGGGATTAGGCTAGGCACTTACCAGCACATGGGGTCGGTTGTGCTGATATTACACTCTGTGCTCTTTTGCACAGATCCAGGTTCCAGAGTGGCATTTGGTCATCAGCAGTAGATTGGGAGCTATCCTTCAGTCCGAGTCCGAGGTAGCTCTGCTGGCGTTCGCAGGCCCGGCGTCTCTTCTTTCAGTTTTTATGTTCTGTTGTCATTTGTACTCGAGACAGACTATGTTTTTTTCTTTCAAACACTTATTTGTAGTAATCTTAGACAGTCCGTGGATGTTGTGACACCAGGTTCTGGTTAGAGGCACGTGTTGGTCTTCAGGATGTTTGGTTTTATATTTTATTTAAGACTTCCGCTAAATTTCATATTCCGTTGTAATTTATTTGTTTATTTCCGGTAAATTTAATTGGTTAAAAAGGAATTAAAACGGAAAGAGTTAATGATTTCTAAGATCGTGGCTTGCCTAGCTTCTACGAGTAGGCGCCATCACGACTCCCGAGGGTGGAAAATCCGGGTCGTGACAGCCCTATTCTGATCACAGTACATCCATCAGTAGAGGCTTGTAGACATATCCTGTCAGTTAGTGCAGTATGTTGGGCTTGTAGGCCTTGTATGTATATTTTGTGGTTTGTCAGCTGAAGTAGCTATGATGGCCTTGTCGGCCCAACTTTATATTGATGTTTAGTTAGCGTTCGCAAATTTTCTTGCAATGTGGCTCATGACCAAGGTATGACATTATATGTTTAGAGTCCCTTAGTCGCAAGTTGGTAAGCAAGGATAGGTGAGGCACCGGTGGGTGCCGGTCTCGCCCCCCCCCCCCCC
>NW_017670433.1:644667-688574 GCF_001879085.1 Nicotiana attenuata
TCCCCCCCCCCCCCCCGAGATGACCTAAACGAGAGTGTATTTACGCTCTTTGCCACCTCAGCATCTAGGAGGGTTAAGACTATTAAATTTTTCAGTTCAAGAGGGCATTAAAGACCACGTGAAGTTTAAGGGGTTAAGGGGGAATTAAACCAAAGTTGTCTGCCAAGAAAAAATCACTTCTCTTTCTTTATGTTTTCGTTGACAAAATCAGAGTAACGTGGAAATATATTATCTTGCACAAATTAACGTGAACTTTTTTTTACTACTAAAAAATAATACAGATAATCTTCATAAAAAAAATTATAAACTCGATAAACAAGGAACAAAATAAATAGATATTTACGTTCACTGTGTATTAAGTTAAATCCAATGTGGTAATATGGTACTGATCGATTTTATATGTTAAGATTATAAATACTTCTAATCTGATAGTGGTAAGCGCGCAATTCTTTTTATGCAAATCAAATCGTCAAAAGATCTGGAGTTTCTAACTGTTCATATAATCTCAAATTATTTCACTTCTTTCTTTATATGATCACGATTCCAAATTGTATTGAAATCTAAATATAATCTCATTATATAGTTCATTTAAATAAATGAAGTCCCACCCATGGCGATATTTTCTGTATCCAAAATCATAAACACAGCATTTGAGTTGGCCAAAGCATCCCACCAAAGAACTTCTAATTAAAGTGACATCTGACACGCGCGAAAACATATTAAATAAAAAATCATTAAAAGTGCTACTTCAATTGAAGAATCAGAAATAATTAACCAATAATTAAAAGGGCCATTTTTTTTTTTCGGATACCACTACAACGTACAAAGACGTCTTTAACTTTTAAATAATTGGAAAAAGTGTTATGTCGAGGAAGAGGCAAATCCGAAAATAAAGAAGGTAAAGAACAGCAAATTTTAACGTGGAAAACCCTTCAAATCGAAGGTAAAAACCACGGGATCACAAAGATCCAAAAAGCTCCACTATAACAATAAGAGGGTTACAAAAGTTCTCCAAATTGGCTACACAACAAGGGCCAAACACGGAGCAACAATAGCAACAAGAGCAACAACTAATCAATTGAAGAAAGAGTATAATCCACAAACGAAGCTGTTATTCGAGGCTCTAAATCAGATGCTACGAGCCTCCAAATCCGATCTTCACCGTTCAAATCCAAGACCAAGATGTTACGAACACTCAGTCAAAATTTCAGCCCGATCCAACGGTTAACGAATCGGAAAACGTAATTTGAAGTTGGCTGGTCGGAATAAAAATTTGCAGCAAAACAAATACTTTTTTTTCCCTCTTCTCTCTTGATAAAAGCTCTCTCAAAACCCACTCTATGTGCTTAAGTCTTTCAAAGACTTGTATCAATGAGCATAGAATAATTCTCCAAGGTTGTCCTATTTATAGATCATGAGTGGTGCTTTCTCTTAAAGCCAAAACTCACTCAAAATAGGAATAAACCGAATCCAATTCCAAATAGGATTGGAAACCAAAAGAGAATAGGATTAGACCATTGGGCCTTTGGCTGGACAACATGGGCATGTGCCCAACAAAAAGCAACCCCACGGACTAATGAAAGGAGATTGAATTCCATTCTCAATAAATTAAATTCCACCAAAAGTTAAATTATTAAGACAATTAGTAGCAAGAGTCTTGCTTATGCAATAAAGTAATGGAGAGTAGTAGTATGAGCTAGTAGAAAAGCTTATCATAATATTGTGAAAATCCAAAAATACTGTCACACCAATAGGGACAGCAAATGGAAAGCCAAAGATGTGACATGGGGGTGCTATTGTAATTAATAAATATCAACTTATATATTTAAAAATACAATGAGTTAATACATGATAAAAACTTAGAAATTTTGAACTCGTAAAACTTCAAATCAGGATTCGCCTCTGGCTCGGGTCTAAGGTGTTCGTCGGTCGATACGGTACGGTATTTAGACATTTCGGTTCGGTCTTTTCGGTATTCGGTTTTTTAAAATCTTATATCAATACTGTACCTAATTAAATTCGGTATGGTTTGATTTTTCTCCTTTCGCTTTCGGTTTATTCGGTTTGAATACTAACTATTGCTAGAGCCATAGACTCTAATATTCTTAATTAAAGTACTCAACAATACAAAACTGAAAATATTTGTTGACAAAAGTTTTTTCTAAAACCAGCAAATATCGACCTACAGAGAGAAAATGGTACATAAAAGAATAAATTTGATCACTAGAAATGTCTTGTTACTTGTTTAGAGTTTATTGATGAATTTAGAGAATAAAGGAAAGTAAACTTTTATATTTTTATATTTATGTTATAATTGATAATATGTATTTTGTGTAATATAATATATATTTCGGTACGGTATTGGTATTTCGGTATTTTATTTTAAAATACTAAATATCATACCTAATACCAATATTTTTAAAAACATAAACCAAATACCATACCAAATACCAAAATACAAAATACCAAAATACAAAATGCAAAATACCAAATACCAAAATTTTCGATTTCAATACTGTAATTTGACATTTACCAAATTATACACAGCCCTAGGCCTAACAGCTCTTGGAATTGGACGGTGGGGTAAAGCCGCTGTAACTCCCCAAAATATAGCTTGCTCCAAATTCCAAGCTCATGTCGACCCATTTTCTTTTTTTTCGTTTATCTAATTCCCTCATGATTTTCCGTAAATGACAAATAGCGCGTAATTTCATGGCAGAACCTATATTTTTTAATAGACTAGCATGTGATTTTCTATGTTTCTCGTCATTTCGAAGAGAACAGTGCCGTTATTAATGGATATTTTACCTCTTACAGTAAATGTATACATCTTATTTATTACTCCCTCCGGTCCAAAATAAGTGATTTTTTGGATATTTTCACACATATTAAGAAATTCACCTTTTAGCATTAATTAGCAATAAAATTGATCATATTAACCTTTACCATATCACATAAACACTCCTAACACATATTCCAACACTATTTACTCCAAGGACAATGTAGGAAAAAAATAATTAATTCATTCTTGAAATCTGGAAAAATTACTTATTTTGACCACAAGAAACAGGCCAAAAAATCACTTATTTTGGACCGGAGGAAGTATAAACCAAAATCATTTTAAAATATTACTTTTATAGCTATCTTTTATATTTTATAGCAAAATAAGTATTTATGGTATATACTACCATTGAGGCATGAAATAAGACATAAAATACGGTATTTATGTTTTTCCTCTCTCTTAGACAGCTTGACATACCTATTTTTAAAGTGATTGTCGTTAATGTATTCATGAATACATGGCGCGAATACAAGTAAATACATGTGCGTACAGCTGGACTGCCTTGATTTTAGGCCCTTTTTGCTGCTGTATTAATACAGCAGCACGAATACAAGTGAATACATGCACGTACAGCTGGACTGCCCTGATTTTAGGCGCTTTTTACTACTGTATTCATGAATACAGCAGCGGGAATACACGTGAATACATGCGCGTACATCTAGACTGCCCTGATTTTAGGCGCTTTTTGCTGCTGTATTCATGAATACATGGCGCGTATACATGTGAATACACTGGACTATCTTGATTTTTAGGCGGAGCAGCACGAATACAGCGAATACACTATTGTAATAACTTAATAGTAGCTATAGAAAATAATTATATGGTAGCTATAGGAAGTTAATAGCCACTAAACAATAGTAGTTTCTGAAAATTCATCGTTATTAATTTGGATACCGGCCAAGCAGCTGACTAGTTGGGCTGCAATATGAATGATCCAACTGATATTGCAGCTAGCCCAACTGGGGAACAAAATCAAGCCAGGCTTTCATTATGGAAATAACAAAGTTCCAAAAATGTTTACAGATAGGAGTTAAAGAGAAACCAAAGAGCTTTCATGAGTCATGATTGGATTGTACACCAAAAAAAAAGAAATCTTGCTGGTTAACAACATTTGTCATGGTGAATTTCTGCCCTTGAGCAATAATTTTACAAAGATTGCCCGAAATTGATAGATATTCTCAGTTAGACACCACTTAACGCAAGGATTAAGATTTCGAAACTTAAATAGTGCCTTTTTGGGCACAAAATACCTTTCTACTATTAAAAAAAAAGTTACATAAGTACATAAAACACAGTATAATACTGCGAATCACTTTAACGAAAAGTTAGCCGTTAAAGTGATTCGCAGTATTATACTGCGAATTATTAAAAAAATGATTTTTTTTGGGAAAACTCAGTACAATACTGCGATTAAGCAATTCGCAGTATTATACTGCGTTTCGCTATAATAAAATATAGCCCCTTCTTCTTCCCCAAGATAACGACGGTCCTCTATTTTTAAAAACTCCCCACTCACTGCTGGTCCCCTCCCCCCGCGAAATTAAAAAAAAAAATGTGGGCCCCACCCATCACCCAAAAAGCGAAGAGTGTAGGTCCCGCACACAGCACAAGCCTTGGATTCCTTCTTTCGGCTTCAAAAAATCGATTTGGATTTTTTTCAAAAAACTTAAATCGAGGTATTTCGATTTTTTTTATGTCGAAACTCATAGAGCATATGCATATTTGTTTTGTTGAATGTATTTTCAAGTTAATTTGTGTTATGTTTGTGTTTAAATTTGTATCTTATTTATACCCAGATTGATTTATTAGCTTTGGGACAAAAAATAGTTAAAAATTGATAAATAATTTTTATTGTTAATGTTATATTTTTATTTGCTTAAATAATAAATAAATATTATCTATTTAGTTTGTTGTTCATATGTATGTTATGTTTGTTGTTTTTATATGTAATAGTGGCCTTTTAGTGTAGTAAAATGTAGAGCCTTTTAGCGTATTAAAATATAGAGCCTTTTAGCGTAGTAAAATATAGAGCCTTTTAGCGTAGTAAAATATAGAGACTTATGGCGTAGTAAAATGTAGAGCCTTTTAGCGTAGTAAAATACAGAGCCTTTTATTGTAGTATAATATAGAGTCTTTTAGCGTATAGTCTCTGTAGTTTAAGTATGTAACGACCCGACCGGTCGTTTTAAGTACTAGCGCTCCGTTCAGCAGTCGGAGGCCATGAACAGCTTCATTTCAGGTATTATGACTTGTACGCGTGGTCGGAATTGAATTTCGGGAAGTCCAGAGTTGATTTGGGAAGAGAATTCTTATTTCGGAAGCTTAAAGTTGAGAGAATGAACTAAGATTGGAATTTTAAGTAAACGACCTCGGAATCAGGATCTAGAGGTTCCAGCAGGTTCGTATGATGATTTCGGACTTGGGCGTATGCCCGGTTCGGGTTTGGGATAACCCGGGAGCGTTTTGGCGCCTATTGCGGAAGTTAACATTTTAGAAGGAATTTCATAAGTTTGGTTTGAAGTGCATTTCAGAGTTATCGATGTCCGTTTGGAATTTCGAGACTGGGAGTAGTTTCGTATGGTGATTCTGGAGTTGGGGGCGCGATCGGAAGTGAATTCGGAGGTCCGTAGGTCATTTTGAAGCCATTTGGCTAAAGATAGAAATTTGAAGGTTTTTGGGAAGTTTGACCGGAGGTTGACTTTTTGATATCGGGGTCGGAATCCAATTCCGAAAGTTGGAGTAGGTCCGTAATGTCAAATATGATTAGTGTGCAAAATTTGAGGTCAATCGGACGTGATTTGATAGGTTTAAACATCGGAAATAGAAGTTGGAAAGTTCAAAGTTCATAAAGCTTGAATCGGAGTGTAATTCATGGTTTTAGCGTTGTTTGTTATGATTTGAGGCCTCGAGCAAGTCCGTAATGTATTTTGGGATTAGTTGGTATGATTGGTCGGGGTCCCAGGGGCCTCGGGTGGATTCCGGATGGTTAACAGATCGCAAATAAATTTTTTGAGAAGGTTGGGGCTGCTGCTTCTGGTATTTCCGCTTCTGCGGATTTGGGACCGCAGAAGCGAAGAAGAAGCCGCAGAAGCGGACGAGGGCGAGGGCAGCCAGGACCGCAGAAGCGGCCCTTGATCCGCTGATGCGGAACCGCAGAAACGGTAGGCTGACCGCAGAAGCGGAAGGGCCTGGAGTGGATGGGAGCCGCAGAAGCGGCAAGCGGTCCGCAGAAGCGGGACCGCGGAAGCGGAGAGGGTTCCGCTGAAGCGAAAATGCTGGGCAGTAGGCATGTTTTAAAATCGTGGTAGGGAGTTCATTTCTCTCATTTTTCATGGCTTGGGGCGATTCTGGAGAGCTTCAAGGAGGGGATTTTCGTCGTCAATATCAAAGGAAGTTATCCCCATCACTTTTGAGTTAAATATATCAATTATATATGGATTTAAGCATGGAAGTTAGAGTAAATATTGGGGTTTTGGTTGAAAACCTAGAAAGTTAAAATCTTGGATTTTAGCCACAAAATTTGAGTATGGAATTAGGATAAAATCATATGTTTGAGTTCCTAAGGTCATGGGTAACCTTTTTCTTCGAGAAATTTCGGAGTCCGGGCACGTAAGCCCGAGGGTATTTTGGTCATTTCACTAGGCGGAGTTGGGAATCTGTATAATTTGAATTTCTAACAAGTATTTGAGCATGTTCTCATTAGTTTGTCGTTAATTGGCTAGTTTTGGTGCATTGTGCGTCGGTTCAAGCCTTCGGAAGAATGTAGAGTGCCGGTTGTGAATCTTCGGAGCGAGGTGAGTCTCCTTTCTAATCTTGTGAGGGGGAATTTACCCCCATAGGCGAGTTAAACTGGTTAAGTGCTCCTATTTGTGGGGGCTACGTACGTACGAGGTGATGAGAGTCCGTGCGTAGCTACTATTATGCTATTGTCCGGATAGTCTAGGACCCAAACGCATGCTATATTTGAATTAATTGAGAACCCATTGGTAGCTCGAATTGTTTAACTCACATCGAATTAGTAAGTAAATTTCTAAAAGGGATTAAACTTCATTTCTTAAATTGTTAAAGGAGAATTGGTTTTATTTGAATAAATATTTCCCCGATAAGTTCTTATTTGACTGATTGAGCATGTATTTTATGTGTGCCTGCGTCGCATGAATGATTCGCGAGTAGGGTATGTGTTTATTTATGGAACAGGCCGAACGCCTCGGTGAGAATAGATGCATCTATGGTTCGTGCCGCTCGACCCTCGGCAGTGCACAATTTACATTTCTGTTGGAGCGGGCCGTCGACCTCGGCATGATTTGCGCGTGTTTATCTGTTACTTGAAATTTATAAATGTGGAATTGGCCCTACGTGGCTTGATATAAACTGAAAAGATAATAAAGAATAAACCATGAAGCCCTTGATTATTGTTGAAGGTGTTTTACTTGTTTTCTTGGCTTCCTGAACTAGAACTACTATATGACTCCACGATTATCCTCACATTATTGAATATTGATAATTGACCTCTAGTGAGTGTCGAAATTGGCCATCTCGTCTCTACCCCTTCGGGATTAGGCGGGATACTCACTGAGTACACGTTGATTACGTACTCATACTACACTTCTGTGTATTTTTGTTGCACAGGTATATTTTACATTTGGTAGCAGCACGGATGATTTGGGGACTTGGTGAGCTGCATTGTTCGAGACGACCCGCAACTAGAGTAGCTCCCTTCCAGTACCTTACTTAATTATTCTCTGTCTACTGTATTTCGGACAGACATTTGTATTTTATTGTCCTTATCAGTAGTTGCTCATGCTCTTGTGACACCGGGTTCTGGGATGGTTTTTCTTTGAAGGTTGCGTATTATTAGTTATCTCTTCATTTGAATTGAAACAGAGGTTGTATGTATATGAAAAATGGAAGTAAAACTCTTTGATTCTTTTTAAAATTATTAAAAGCGAAATTAATGGATGAGTTAGTTGGCTTGCCTGACAACGGTGTCCGGCGCCAACACGACCCGTAGTGGATTTGGGTCGTGACAACATGGTATCAGAGCACTAGGTTCCCGTTGGTCTCACGAGTCATGAGCAAGTCTATTAGAGTCTCGCGGATCGGTACGGAGACGTCTGTACTTATCCTCGGGAGGCTGCAGGACTGTTAGGAGTACTTCCCTTCTTGATTCCTTGTCGTGCGATTCGATTTCATGAGAGGTTTATGCCTTTGTTTCTTTCCACTCAATCTTATATGACACGAAGCGCTTGATGTAAATCTAAAATCGAAGAACCGTAATGGTACTGCAGATGTGATACGGGGTGTTTCTCTCGGTATAGCTGATCAGATTATTGACGTCGCCTGATGGAGTAATATTTTATTGTTTCAGCCCAGTAGCGGTAATTTAGAGGGCTTTGAGGCTAGGCACAAGTTGCCGCAATGCTTATGAATGACTATTCTGCAGTAGTAATATGATGGTAGGGTGTTGCCCATGTGTCAGGGCAGTGAATGATTTCAAGGGAGGTTTACTCAGTACATAACCGAGAGATTCAGTACGTTATTCCCGGCAGGGGGAAAGGTAATCGAACTAAGGATGGTCAGATGTGGACCAGTGGAAGTAATGGAGCGTGGTAATTGCAAGCGTGAAGGAGTTCTCTTCTTTATTGTGGTAATGTTTTCCTAATTGGATGTATTAAGTTTATCGGTGTTATGATCTTCTATGATTAGCCCTTGGGGCAAGATATTGTGAAATGGTATTGGAGATACAACTACCAGATATCGCGGGATGCGGTGGCTACGGACTGAATCAGTATTGCAAATGTTGATGGTTTGATAAAGACGACCTTCGGAAAGGTTTGGGATTAGTAGCAAATTGTGGATTCAAGTTCTATGAAGATAAATTTTATTAAGACAACGACTGAGCAACAAAGGATGAGAAAGATATGTGGGATGTCAGGCGGAGTTTTAAATTGTTAGAAGGCCAGGTATATAAAGCAAAGATTAAAGTAGTCGATTAAGGGGATGAGCTCTGCCAAAGTGGGAGAGTGGCGGAGATGCATATGGGCTTGCAGTGGAAGGACCACATACCTTAAGGAGAGTTGGAGTGGTTTGGGAATATCGGTGCTTGGCTATTGGGGCCTATGGAATTGATTAGAAGTAAGAGCTATCATGCGGTAGGAGATTTAATACAACGGAAAGGAGCCGCTTAAGTGAAGAAGGATGCAGCATAACTTGGAATTGGAAGGATGTTGCCGCGCATGTAAATGATGTCCACAAGGGGTAAAATGGACCTGTGCAACTGGAGTGTGAGCCCAGACCCAGGAAGGGTCATTGATGTCGTAGTAATTGTACCCTGTGCAGCAGTATTGGAAGATGCCAGGGAGAGCCTTCTATAGGTGGGTTAGCCAAGTGAGCATATTAGCAATCGCGTGGTTGGCGAGGCTTCTGCGAAGAATCTTATCGGGTATGTAGAGAAGGGATCGATCGTGCGAATGTGGTGGATGATTTAGAGTATAAGAAGGGGGTTTTACAGAGAGATCTCGAGAATTTTGGCGGTTGATTGTGCAAGGTTATGTCAATAAAAGATAAAAAGGACAAGTGAGTTCCAGATTGGTGAAATTATGGCTTCAAGCTAAGTGGGAGAGTCCCACCGCTTATGATGGGGTTGCAAAGTTGATTACTTGCAAGGTTTCTGCTTATTAGTATGTTGTTGGGTTATTCTAGCTACGGGAAAAGAACATAAGAGATGAATTGAGCGGAGGAATTATTAAGGATGTGCTATGGTTAGCCTTATGGGCTTATGTTCGAACTTGGGAAAGGATTCAGAATTTATGCCTTGTATAGAATCGGGTTTAAAAGGAAGTGATTCTGCCGGGTGCCTCGTCAAGAGGGTATTCATGTGTTATAAGATTTATGGAATTGATTATATTCGGGGCCAAGTCAGAGCGGGTGGCTCCCAGCAGCGGTCCTAGTGAAAATCCAAAAGATGAAGTATGATGTTTAATGATTTCGAGCCTATAGGTGCAGTCGAGAATCAAGCCTATGCAGCAGCTTACGAATAGAGACTCAGAACGTTCTATGATATTTTAACTTGAGATGTAACGTTTGAGAGATATGAAACGGTTCGTGGGATTTGAGACAGCATGGTCTCGTGATTCGAGGTCGCTCAAGATGAGTGCAAAGGGAGTATGTTATGTGTTGGAAGAGATCAGTAATGTCTTTAAGGCAATCAAGGATAGATTGGAAAGGGTAGTTGATTGGCATAGTTGAATTTGGCATATAGGTGTTGGCAGTCAGTTTTTGCAATGTCATCGAGTCATCTAAGTGATTTGTGATGGTACGTATCAGGCTTGTCAGCCGCGGAAAATGATGTTATGCAGAGGCCTCCTATTGTTATGGCCTGTTGTGTGAAAGCAGATTCCGGAAGGGGGCTATGGTGGCTTAGACCACTACTTGGATGGTTGCATATTTTACAACTATGAGTATTCGCCCGTGCGTTGCTATGTTTCTCCTGAAGTGAGTTAAGTGAAAAGTTCTTATATGATGAAGTGTTAAAATGTTAATGTTAAAAATCATGTTCTATCGTATGTTGGCACATTGGTGCAGTGAGTAGCACGGGAATTCAAAGTGAGGATCAAGGTTGTAGCTTGGTGCTGGTAAGGATGTCACGGGCTCGGAGGAGCAGGAAAGGAGCTTCGGCGTTTAAGGTAAGTTGGCATTGTCTTCAGCGTCCCCTGAGATTGGTGCCTGGTAAAGGGGGCTTGTATCATGGTTAATGATTCTCGATCGCTTTCAGCGTTAGTGCGGTCGGGGTTGGAGATAAGACCAAGTAAATTGTTATGGTAGATTGTGGGGGAGTGTCCCACAGGTTTCATAAATGTGGCACGTAGTCACTTGACCGATTTAAGATCTAGACCAAGTATGAGGATTGTGGTAATATCATTAATTTGAGAATTTATGCCCGGAGGGCACTCTGTTTATTGGGTTATGGACTGTGGGGTTCGCTCCGGTTATAATGGTGGTCCTTGTGTGTTATGAGAAGAGGAAAAATTAGTATGGACCTTTGAAAGGTTATTGGCTTAGTTTGGTATGATTAGGATCGACTTGAGGTCGGTGGATGGGTGTAAATGTGAATTTGGGCTCTATGTCAGGCCAGTTGTGTTCATTTCAGTAATGCGCTCCTTATGGGGTAGTCAGGGTGTTATTTCGTTGTCAGATATTCCATGTAGTGATGCATTGCGCCGTGAAAGTTGCGAGACGGCTTGAGATATTTCTTATGTGTTGAAGATCCGTACAGAGATGATGTACTATGAACAGGATGGCTCTTGAGATTCAGTCTGTATATCGCACCCTAGTTGTGCTTGAGTTTTGTAGCTTATGACGCTATATGTTCCCTTAGGGATGGTATTATGCACTTAGCATGCTTATGACCGATCTTTGGTATGCTGTTGTAATGAGCAAATTTAGCTCGATGTATATCTCCTTATGTGAGTTCTACGTGTGGATCGGTTGGCACGCCGCCATGGGTATGTTATTTGGATCGGTTGGCACGCCGCCATGGTTATGTTATTTGGATCGGGTTGTGCGCCGCAACAGCGTAATGTTCAGTATAGTTTCCCATATCTGTTTATTGTGTTCTGTTTCCTATTTTCTAAGGGAAGTCCGTATTAGTGCGGGAGTTAGATAATTCCTTTCAGAGTTCATTTTTCTTTTTGTATCGCATTTTGAAATGGCAGCCTATTGGCACATTGTGGTATCACATGAGACTTTTGATTATGTCCGGGGTGGCTTATGGCCTGAGCAGTTAGTTCTGGGTGAGGTGAGCCCATTGAAATCAGGATCAGTGCGATCTGACTATATAGAGTATGTTAAGGAGCAAGATCTCCGCTTGTTTCAGAATATGGTAATGTTTCTTGCCAGAAGTATAGACTCAATGATTGATTGACTCGGCAGTGATTATGAATTTCCTCACATCTCTTCCGTTGTGGCGGTGTTGTAAGAGTGGGAGTAAGACATGTGTATGTTATGGGGGTGCAATGGGAGCACCAAATTCGTGGAATTTCGACTAAGTTAAACAGAAAAAGTTATCGTGATCCGGTGAGTAAAATGAGGGAAAGTGTGAATTCAACAAAGTTATGCAATCGTGTTTGAGTACAACGTGTGGTGATTGATATGGTGATCGTATGTTGGAAACAGGCCTGGCAAAGGATTTCGGATGTTGGAATCGGGCTCTAAGGCTTATTTGCTTGAATAAAAGGGGAATATCTTCAGAATTTATCGAGCCAATGTGCTCAGCTAAGTTGTGGTAGCACGGGGAGGTGCATGAGAAGTTAAACATCAATTTCAGACTACTTCAGTATAGTTCTCAGCACGTTCGAGGACGAACGTATGTTTAAGTGGGAGAGAATGTAACGACCCGACCGGTCGTTTTGAGTACTAGCACTCCGTTCAGCAGTCGGAGGCCATGAACAGCTTCATTTCAGGTATTATGACTTGTACACGTGGTCGGAATTGAATTTCGGGAAGTCCAGAGTTGATTTGGGAAGAGAATTCTTATTTCGGAAGCTTAAAGTTGGGAGAATGAACTAAGATTAGAATTTTGAGTAAACGACCTCGGAATCAGGATCTGGAGGTTCCAGCAGGTTCGTATGATGATTTCGGACTTGGGCGTATGCCCGGTTCGGATTTTGGATAACCCGGGAGCGTTTTGGCGCCTATTGCGGAAGTTAACATTTTAGAAGGAATTTCATAAGTTTGGTTTGAAGTGCATTTCAGAGTTATCGATGTCCGTTTGGAATTTCGAGACTGGGAGTAGTTTCGTATGGTGATTCTGGAGTTGGGGGCGCGATCGGAAGTGAATTGGGAGGTCCGTAGGTCATTTTGAAGCCATTTGGCTAAAGATAGAAATTTGAAGGTTTTTGGGAAGTTTGACCGGAGGTTGACTTTTTGATATCGGGGTCGGAATCCAATTCCGAAAGTTGGAGTAGGTCCGTAATGTCAAATATGATTAGTGTGCAAAATTTGAGGTCAATCGGACGTGATTTGATAGGTTTAAACATCGGAAATAGAAGTTGGAAGCTCAAAGTTCATAAAGCTTGAATCGGAGTGTAATTCATGGATTTAGCGTTGTTTGTTATGATTTGAGGCCTCGAGCAAGTCCGTAATGTGTTTTCGGATTGGTTGTTATGATTGGTCGGGGTCCCGGGGGCCTCGGGTGGATTCCGGATGGTTAACGGATCGAAAATGGATTTTTTGAGAAGGCTGGGGCCGCTGCTTCTGGTATTTCCGCTTCTGCGGATTTGAGACCGCAGAAGCGGCCCCGCAGAAGCGAAGAAGAAGTCACAGAAGCGGACGAGGGCGAGGGCAGCCAGGACCGCAGAAGCGGCCCTTGATCCGCTGATGCAGAAACGCAGAAGCGGTAGGCTGGCCGCAGAAGCGGAAGGGCCTGGAGTGGATGGGAGCCGCAGAAGTGGCAAGCGGTCCGCAGAAGCGGGACCGCGGAAGCAGACAGGGTTCCGCTGAAGCGAAAATGCTGGGCAGTAGGCATGTTTTAAAATCGTGATTGGGAGTTCATTTCTCTTATTTTTCATGGCTTGGGGCGATTCTGGAGAGCTTCAAGGAGGGGATTTTCGTCGTCAATGTCAAGGTAAGTTATCCCCATCACTTTTGAGTTAAATATATTAATTATATATGGATTTAAGCATGGAAATTAGAGTAAATATTGGGGTTTTGGTTGAAAACTTAGAAAGTTATAATCTTGGATTTTAGCCACAATTTTGAGTATGGAATTAGGAGAAAATCATATGTTTGAGTTCCTAAAGTCATGGCTAACCTTTTTCTTCGAGAAATTTCGGAATTCGGGCACGTAGGCCCGAGGGTATTTTGGTCATTTCACTAGGCGGAGTTGGGAATCTGTATAATTTGAATTTCTAACAAGTATTTGAGCATGTTCTCATTAGTTTGTCGTTTATTGGCTAGTTTTGGTGCATTGTGCGTCGGTTCAAGCCTTCGGAAGAATGTAAAATGCCGGTTGTGAATCTTCGGAGCGAGGTGAGTCTCCTTTCTAATCTTGTGAGGGGGAATTTACCCCATAGGCGAGTTAAACTGGTTAAGTGCTCCTATTTGTAGGGGCTACGTACGCACGAGGTGACGAGAGTCCGTGCGTAGCTACTATTATGCTATTGTCCGGGTAGTCTAGGACCCAAAAGCATGCTATATTTGAATTAATTGAGAACCCATTGGTAGCTCGAATTGTTTAACTCACATCGAATTAGTAAGTAAATTTCTAAAAGGGATTAAACTTCATTTCTTAAATTGTTAAAGGAGAATTGGTTTTATTTGAATAAATATTTCCCCGATAAGTTCTTATTTGACTGATTGAGCATGTATTTTATGTGTGCCTGCGTCGCATGAATGATTCGCGAGTAGGGTATGTGTTTATTTATGGAACGGGCCGAACGACTTGGTGAGAATAGATGCATCTATGGTTCGTGCCGCTCGACCCTCGGCAGTGCACAATTTACATTTCTGTTGGAGCGGGCCGTCGACCTCGGCATGATCTGCGCGTGTTTATCTGTTACTTAAAATTTGTAAATGTGGAATTGGCCCTACGTGGCTTGATATAAACTGAAAAGATAATAAAGAATAAATCATGAAGCCCTTGATTATTGTTGAAGGTATTTTACTTGTTTTCCTGGCTTCCTGAACTAGAACTACTATATGACTCCACGATTATCCTCGCATTATTGAATATTGATAATTGACCTCTAGTGAGTGTCGAAATTGGCCATCTCGTCTCTACCCCTTCGGGATTAGGCGGGATACTCACTGAGTACGCGTTGATTACGTACTTATACTACACTTCTGTGCATTTTTGTTGCACAGGTATATTTTACATTTGGTAGCAGCACGGATGATTTGGGGACTTGGTGAGCTGCATTATTCGAGACGACCCGCAGCTAGAGTAGCTCCCTTCCAGTACCTTAATTATTCTCTTTCTACTGTATTTCGGACAGACATTTGTATTTTATTGTCCTTATCAGTAGTTGCTCATGCTCTTGTGACACCGAGTTCTGGGATGGTTTTACTTTGAAGGTTGCGTATTATTAGTTATCTCTTCATTTGAATTGAAGCAGAGGTTGTATGTATATGAAAAATAGAAGTAAAACTCTTTGATTTTTTTTAAAATTATTAAAAGAGAAATTAATGGATGAGTTAGTTGGCTTGTCTGACAATGGTGTCCGGCGCCATCACGACCCGTAGTGGATTTGGGTCCTGACAAAGTATGTACTAACTACAAATTCTATCCAATTACACTCTACAAAATTAATTATTTAATTTATAAAAATAAACTTACAAAACTAACAAATTAATATATTTTGTTAAATTAATTGAAATATCGAGCTTGGAACTCATAGATAATTACTCAGTCCAATTTTAAAAATAATTACTTAATTTATTAAACTAACAAAATTCTAAAAATATTAAAATTGACACACATAATAATTAAGGATAACTTGGTGCTACCGGGCCTCATATATCGAGCCTGTAACCCATAGATATTTACTCAGTCCAATTATAAAAATAATTATTTAATTCATTAAACTAACAAAATTCTGAAAATGTTGAAATTGACACACATAATAATTAAGGATAACTTGGTGCTATCGGGCCTCAAATATCGAGCCTGGAACCCATAGATAATTACTCAGTCCAATTATAAAAATAATTATTTAATTCATTAAACTAACAAAATTCTAAAAATGTTAAAATTGACACGCATAATAATTAAGGATAACTTGGTGCTACCGGGCCTCATATATCGAGCCTGTAACCCATAGATATTTACTCAGTCCAATTATAAAAATAATTATTTAATTCATTAAACTAACAAAATTCTAAAAATGTTAAAATTGACACGCATAATAATTAAGGATAACTTGGTGCTACCGGGCCTCAAATATCGAGCCTGGAACCCATAGATAATTACTCAGTCCAATTATAAAAATAATTATTTAATTCATTAAACTAACACACACAAATAATTTTGTTTAAATTATAGTAGACGACATGGACTTGCCGCCTGCGCATCCTGGACCAGTCGAGGATCGGCTATTAGTGTTGCAGGGCGACCATAGGTCCTCCTTTGTATGGGAGGGACATCTATCGGATCAGCCTCTCCGCGCGAGGAGACCTAACAATTTGTGGGAGTTCTTGAGGCAGCATCATTTCCATGCCCGCGTAGTCGCGCGCCTACAGGCTGCGGGCTTCTTTACGATTTTGCAGATTGGGCGGATACAGCTTGATTGGTCTCTCATCACGGCCTTGGTAGAGCGGTGGCAACCGGAGACGCACACTTTTCACTTGCCCACTAGAGAGGCCACCATCACGCTTGAGGATGTTCAGGTTTTGTATGGGTTGCGCGTAGATGGACGGGCCGTTACACTGCCCCAGTACATGAGATCCATGACGCATGCCCAGTATTTGGATTTGATGGGGTAGTATACTGGTTACAGACCTCAGGGTGACGCTGTACACAGAGGGGGCAGTCGCGTTTCTTTGTCAGCTATCAGAGACCATATGGCGTTTTTGCACCCAGACATCACCGGCGAGATAGAGGATCTGCATATTGAGCGGTACACGAGGTTGGCGCTGCTCCATATTGAGCGGTACACGAGGTTGGCGCTGCAGCAGCTAGATGATTTACCCCTGTACAGCTGGGGTGTTGCTGTTCTAGCATACCTGTACCGGAGTATGTGCCGGGCGAGCATGCTTTGCCAGGTGGACATATGTGGTTTTCTGCCCCTTCTACAGGTGACAACATTTTCGAATACTCTGTTCATTACTCCGAATTCTATATGGTCGAAATAACTCATAAATTTTACGTCAACCTTTTATCTTAGATTTGGGCCTGGAAGCGGATCATGCCGTTGCAGCCACCTCTACCACCACTAGAGCCAGGTGAGGCTTATCCGTTTCTCCCTCTAGCTACTAGGTGGGTTCTCCGGCGTGGGAACTGATGCTCATCATAATCTCCCCCTTGTCAGGGACGTGTTAGATGTGCTGGTGGCCGGACAGGTAAATATGTACCTACACTTACTTGTTATAAATTGAGTTGTGTTGCGTATGCTCACTTTTATGTTATTATTTGGTAGTTCATTTGGACGTCATACAGCGACGAGTTGCTAGCTCAGCTGCCCGATTATTGCTCAATCGACCGACTGCTTTGGAGCACCTCCGTCCCGATGATCTTCTTCGATGTGGTTGAGTATCATGCCACAGAGCGTGTGCTTCGCCAGTTTCACCGTCCCCAGCCTATACCGGGGGAGCCTGCATGGGTGCCTACACACTATCAGCGGGATGACCGTACCAGGGTGGACTATATATTTATGGGATGGCTAGAGCAGCGGGTCCATATTTGGGAGCAGCGACGGTACCGTATTCCGCCACCACCTTCATTTACCCAAGAGGCCACTATTCAGCTGTATACGTCATGGTACCGCCGTCACACCCAACTGATGATCGAGAACCCCATTCATGTACTTGGCGAGCGCTACAGACCATACGCCGGGAGGCACGAGGCAATGATATGTTTTTTTGGCTTATTAATATCTTATAATTGTGATATAGCGTTATTTAATTAATATTTTAAATTTTTCACAGGCTATTGGGCATCACCTGGTCTACCAGTTGGGACAAGAGATGCAACAGCATGGCGACAGTGCTGCAATCGTTGAGTATGGCCGACGGGTGGCAGAGCTGGCTCGTCGGACCCTGTTTCAAGCGAGAGATGGTGCGAGGTTGGATCACGAGGCTCAGTATACGGCGCTAGAGGACTACCATTGGGGTAGGGCTGTCCCACGAGACAGGGGTAGGGCACGAGGGAGGGGTGCCCCACGGGATCGCGGGGGACGGCGAGGAGGTGGTCCCCAGCAAGAGGGCGTTGAGGCACCTGTCGACCCACCTGTTGAGGGACATGATGAGGATTCTGGAGATGAGAATCTTGGAGATGATCAGCCAGGTTATATCCCTCGGGTAGATGATCCTTCCACCAGCATGCCGTCGTACAACCTTCAGCTATCTCTGCCAGCATCGCAGGACACCCCGTCAGGAGCATTGTTGATCACGGGTACATTCGACAGGGATGTAAACCAGTTCTTTGCAGGCCCATCTACCGCAGCTGAGGATTGGCCGACCCGGGATGTGGATGGCGGGCGCAGGTTGAGTTATGCCTCATCCCCGGCGGTTGATGCGGATCTACCACAGGCGCAGGTATGTTTTGTATTACAGTGAAATTTCAATTTATTTTCTTTTCCTTAATGATTTCCCATAAATTAATTTTTAATTTTCTTATTAAGGCTTTGTCCCACGGAGGCGACTGTATGCGCTGATAAGGACACCACGGAGGCCGACGAGACCATGGTGAGAAAATGGCTTTGACTTAACACGTACAATACTAATATACATTTTTCACATGCTAAGCTTAGTACTTGTTTTGTAGGTTGCTGACGGCCCGACAGCCTTTTCTACCGATCCTGCCAGCTGTACTGTCGATGCTGCTGCGCATCCTCACATAAAGAGGCGACTTGATGATGATGATCCTGATAGTGTACCCGGGCGACAGGGGATGCGACTCAGGCCAGCAGTAGCACTAAAGCACACAGGCTAAAGGACTCATTGAGTTACTTTTGTTTGTACTTTGTGAAAATACTACATTATGTAAGTAATGGCAACAATTATATTTTAACAACAATTTTGTTTTAACTGCGGTTGAACAACAACTTTATTTTAACAGTACAACACAAACACAAACATAACAAACCTAACACAAAACAAATAGTACAATTAATGAAAACACTTGACAAGGGAAACATAAAGATACGTTACTACGCTCAACACGTACATGTCATTATTTAGTCATCACCGCCTAGTATTCTCTGCTCCAACCACTTGAATTGGTCTTCCAGCTTTTTTTTCTCTTCTTCCACCTCCTTGAGTTTCGCCTTTAACTCCACAATTTCTTGCTTGGATTGGCGTTGTCTGTCCCACTGCCTCTTACACACATTATGAAGATGATACAACTTGTCTTTGTAGTATTCCTGCTCACATGGTTCATCAATCCATACCTTAAAATTGCATGTAGGTACGTCGGGTTGCCTATAAAACTTGTTCATACACGCCCAGTAGCGGCGTCCAGCTTCTTCCCAACAATCGTACATCATGCTTTTGTTTCCGCAGTCGCACCTTGGGACATAAAGGGGTTGTTGAGACATTTCTTAAAGAGAAACTTTGGTTTTACGTAAATATTTGCTATAGGTTGTTGTTAAGCGCAGAAAATAACTAGAATGCGCTCGTTATTTATAGGCAAGATTTCACATAAAACGTAGTATTATACCACGCTTTAGATATTAAATTTCTCTGAAATAGTACAGCTTTTTCACATGGTTTTCAGCTTTTCAAGAACGACAAGACAACTCAAAAAAACGTAGTATTTTAACAACATTTTTATTGTAACAGAATTTGAACAACAATTTTATTTTAACATGACAACACAAACACAAAACGAGCGCACCTAAACATACACATAACAAAAAACAAACAGTACAACTAATGAAAACACTTGACAAGGGAAACATAAAAGATACACTACACTCAAACACTACAAAAGCCACTGGTTTAGTCACGACGCCTATATTCTTCTACTCCAAACCACTTGAGTTGGTCTTCCAGCTTTTTTTTTTCTTTACTGTCCACCTCCTTGAGTTTCGCCTTCAACTCCTCAATTTTCCTTGGTTGTTCGCCACTCTCTTTTCCCATTGAGCCTTGTACATAAATTATGAAGAGAATAAATTCTCTCTTTGTAGTATTTCTGCTCACATGGTTTCAACCATCCATACCTCAAAATCACATTTAACTGCTCGTCGGGGTTGACTATCAAACATTTTTCATACACGCCCAATAGCGGCGTGCCACCTGGCTTCCCACCAATTTACCATACTGATTTTTCTCCGCAATAAGCACCTTGGGACATAAAGGGGTTGTTGAGGACATTTCTTAAAGAGAAACTTCGGTTTTATGGAAATATTTCTAGTTGGTTATTGTTAAGGCAGAAAAATAACTAGGAATACGCCCGTTATTTATAGGCAAGATTTCACATAAAACGTATATTATAGCAACGCTTTAGATATTTAAAGTTTTTTCTGAAACAACAGTTTTTTCGCAGTCGTTTCAGCTATTTTCAGAACGACAAGACAACTGATAAAACGTAGTATTGTACCACGCTTTACATATTAAAGTTTTTCTGAAACGAAACAGCTTTTTCACATGGTTTTCAGCTTTTTCAGAATGACAAGACAACTCAAAAAAATATAGTATTATACCGCGCTTTACATTTTAATTTTTTCTGCAACAAAACAGCTTTTTCACATGGTTTTCAGCTTTTTCAGTACGACAAGACAACTCAAAAAAACGTAGTATTATACCGCGCTTTACATTTTAAATTTTTCTGCAACAAAATAGCATTTTCACATGGTTTTCAGCTTTTTCAGTACGACAAGACAACTCCAAAAAATGTAGTATTATACCGCGCTTTACATTTTAAATTTTTCTGCAACAAAACAGCATTTTCACATGGTTTTCAGCTTTTTCAGTACGACAAGACAACTCAAAAAATGTAGTATTATACCACGCTTTACATATTAAATTTATTTTTTAATATGTGATTTTTTTTTGGTCCACAATCTTGGTCTTCTTTACACAATCTTGGTCTTCTTTACAAACACCAATATGTTTAATATTTGAACAACCATATCAAAAGGTCATGTTAAAAAATAAGATGTAACAAGATTATGGAACATAATTTTATTTGATAGATATTGCAACATACACAAGGACAGACACGTATTACAAAAAAACAATACGAAAACAAAAGACTAGGGGTATCCTTGATAGTTGGGTACATTCGACGAACTTGCACCAGGAGCTGGATTACCACCGCCACGCGCACCACCTGAAGGGCATTTACGATGGTCGTGTCCTGTTTGCGAGCATATGCCACATTTACGAGCATAAACGGTGTCACCAACATCCATTTGGTTCCGTATACGCGTTCTCTTTTGCACTTGCAGCTTGCGCAAATAGTCCTTGTTACACACCATCTTAAAAGGTTCCGGTGGCCAATAATGCTCAGCACCTAATGGCTGCAACTGCCCACTATACGTGTCTACGTATGCAGCAACACTGTATTGCCTATCAATATAGTTGGTTGCCCCTAAACCAAATTATTGAAAGCACTTCAAGGCATGTGCGCACGGCATGTGGTAGATGGTCCATTTCCCACATGAACACAACCTTCTGGCTTCATTCACCGTCTGTAGGTTATTCCCACGGTGTCCGCGGATAGCGGTCTTAACTTCAAAAACACCCCGGTCGTGATCGTACAGTAAAAATGAATGCCAATGTGCTCGCCTCCTGTACCTTTCAAATCTTCTCATCGGTATTGGCATAAATTGAACACCCCTGTCCATCAATGTCGCAGCTCCATGCCTTTGAACTAACCTCTCCGCACTCTGTTTGAATGTCATGCGGACCATGGCAGTGATAGGCAATCCACGGGCAGACTTCAACAAGCCGTTGAATGACTCCGACACATTTATAGTCAGGGCTCCCCATCGTCTGCCGCCATCAGCATGCAATGTCCACATGTGAAGCTCATGTCCCATCAGCCAAGTATATGCTCGTTGATCAATCCGTCGGATCGCTTCCATGCGCCTCATGAATTTGCACTGCTGGTGCTCAGTTGCGGCCATCCACATTAAGTCATGCAAGGCCTTTTCAGGATATTTCTTCTGGAAATTGGCCTTCAGGTGCCTCACACAGTAACGGTGGTATGCATAGGGTTCCTGCCATTCAGGCAAGTGCCGCACAGAACTTAAAATACCACCATGTCGATAAGATATTAGACAAATACCTGAACGCTGTTTAACAACGTGCTGCTTCAAGTGGTTCAAAAAAAGCGTCCACGTCTCTTCGCTTTCGTTGGCACAAATGGCAAAGACTAGTGGAAATATTAGTCCGTTGGCATCTACTGCAACTGCAATCAAAAGCTTAATATCATACTTTCCATAGACGTGAGTACCGTCTATGGAAATTACAGGACGATAATGCACAAAACCATCAATTGCTGGTTTAAATGACCAGAACACATAGTTGAAAATATATTCGGGTCTATCCAGACTCCGCTCACGCCTCCATTCAACAACAGTCCCGGGGTTAAAGTGTTGCAGTGCAGCCATGTACCTAGGCAGAGATGAAAAAGACTTATCCCAGTCGCCATAAATAAGTTTAGAGGCACGTTTGCGACCGAGATATGCCTTTCTTTTGGTTATAGTACAATCATACTCCTGGTGGACGGCTGTAATACACTCTTTAATCTTGAACTAAAGGACACTTCCAAATATGGAATCAAGACAAGAGAAATCAAGTCTACATCCAAATTGAAGTGATTCTCATTGAATGTGTCCATTTCACATCTGTGGGTGCTAATAAATTTACCCACTTTCCACAACCCTGATTTCTTCTTGCTGGCACGCAACATCCAGTGAAAACCCATAAAGTATCTACGGCATACAGCCTTGTATACCTCCGTAGTTGACTCGCTTACCGTCATCTCACGACACTCTCTTACGCTGTAGATTTTTACAGCCCTGATTAGGCGAGCTTTATCGGGGAAATACATGCCCTTTGTCAGCACCGCTGGTCTAGACTCATCCCACATCGCTGACCGAATTTCGTCATCATCCCTTGTGAGGGCATCCACGTCCGGCATACTTGGCAAATTATCAAGGTAGGGAATATTCCGCTCATGAAATGGCACGTGGGACTCGTACACTCTTGGTCTAGCGGGAGGTGGAGGAACATGCTCCCTCGTCAGCTCAGGTTCAACATTCACTTCCTCCTCATCATCACCCTCATCATGGAAGGGTGTGTCATCTCCAGACTCATCCGCATTGTTGTCATAATCACTATCATCTTCCTGACTCTGCGCATCTGCCAAATCACGAGTCAATACGTCGTCTATGGCCAACTGTGTGAGGTCAGGAGCATCAAGATGCTCGTTTTCACTGCACAAAAAGAACAAAATGATAAGCTACCCAACTAGATAAATACCTTACATATAGCTATATCACTTTACTTACAAGTCGTACTGTCTTGACGTTTCATGATGGATGTTTTCTTGTTGGTGATGACTCCCGGATGGACCACCGTGGTCCAATACGCCAGAACTACGCATATTCCAACTAGGGGCGGGGTCATAACTTGTAAAATTCATATCCGGACGGTACCCCCTATGAAAAATATGAGTGTTAATACAAATCCAATTAAAACATAAAATAAACATCGCTAAAGCGTAGAAAAATTGAAGTTTATCAGTCGTCTTGTGGATTATATAAAGTCGAAAAATTATTTCGTGGCTGCTCATTCGCCGGTGGTGACAAGTTTAAATCAAGGCAAGCTCTTTCATCAGCAATCTGTCCCGCAAAAACTGCTCCAGAATAACCACCCGATGACTGGGGGTTATCCCTACTATGCACGCCCTCATTATTGGAAACGTCTTCAACCTTGACGTACATTTCCAATAATTTTATTACAATAAATTCCCTGTATTCATCCGGAATCCGCAAAAAATCTCTAAGAGTTTCATCATCTTCGATGTTAAACTCAGAATAATAAGCAAACCCCTGCGGAGTCACTGAATACGGAAATCTACCGGTTACTTTAAGGTTCACCGAACGTTTCCTCACACTCATTTTTTTACGTAACAACGATACCAATTTATCGTACTCCATTGTAAGCGGCAATTTAACATGACACTGTGGAGGTGAGCTATACCTCACAGAGTTATTCTCCAGCACAACTTCACCCCCCCCCCAATATAATGAAACCCTTATTTTTGGCTCTTCAGACATTATAAAAAAATGATTGATAAGAAGAAGAGAGAAGTATGAACGGAAGTTTGAAGGAAAGTTTTGAATGGATTTTCATAAAATTCAAACGCCTTTAAATAAGGCAAGTCCGAGCTTGGGGTCCAGAATTTTTATATATAAAATGCAGTACAATACCACGTTTTATCTATTTGAATTATTGTTATGTCAGTTATCCGCGGAACACTTATTGGTGGGCCAAAAAATTGGTGTAAAGCGTAGTATTATAATACGTTTTACACTAAAAAATAAATATTCTCTGCAGTCCTGCAGAACTGTTATTATGGTGGGCCCAAATTTAATAGCGAAATGCAGTATAATACTGCGAATTGATGAATCGCAGTACACTACTGCGTTTCCCTTTAAAAAAATTAATTTTTTAATGAATCGAAGTACACTACTGCGTTTAGCTTTAACAGCTAACTTTCCGTTAATGTTGAACGCAATAGTGCACTGCGTTTTATGTAAAAATGAATCTTTTTTTTTACAATGTAAAAACCTTCTTTTTGTCCAAAAGTACAGCATCTAAGTTTCGGCTTTGGGTCACGCCGTGCTATTCTGGCCATACATTATACAAAATCGATATACGAACTTTCTTTTAAAAGAGTTTCTAGTCTAAATACAAGTCACACTGTACTGTGTACATTGAACTCCAAAGTAATTTAAAGGTAAACCCAGAAACCTTCACTTTTTATTTGGGTACAACGTACAAGGAACCTCACTCGACACTAATAAAACTAATGACCCTCAAACTAAATAAAAAACCCTATACCCTATTATTCATGAACAGTCAATCAATAAATCAACTCAATTTCATCATATTTGAACCGAAACCTGTTATGTAAAAGATTTATTACTGTAATTCGCAAGTATTTCACAGCGTGTTGTTGTAGAGAAAAAGAAAAAAGGAAAGAGAAATTCTTTTTTCGTCAGTCACGATATTGCCGGCGCCGAAAGCCAGACCTATTTTTATGAACAGAGCCACCGGCGGTACAGCGAGAAGAATGAAGAATAAGGATGAAGATACAGTTGCAAATACCGAGAGTGTAATCATACACATACCTGAAAAGCCACCCTTTTTGCCTCACCTCCAACCCACTGGTTTTTTCACATTCTTCGATTTCCTTTTTTTTCTTTTCTTACAGCAAATTGTAACGCTCCCATTTTCTTAATGCGCTAACCCCTCCTTTTTTTCCCTTTCTTCTTTAAGTGAAAGTTCATGCTGCTGTGATTGAACCTAAAGATGCCAATACTCTAGTCAGGTTTGTATTTCATGTCCCCCCTACCCCCCCCCCCCCCCCCCTTTTTTTTTGGTTTATTAATTTTTTAGAGTCCTCAGGGAAAGTTTGCATTTTACTATAATCAGGAAGTTAAATCAAATTGCACCATTGGAAAATTTACGGCATGTGAAGCGTGTCCAAAAGAAGTGCATTGATGGAGGTCATTTACTATCTCATTCTGAGCTTATTTATTGTTTATAGGCTTCTTATCACTAAAACTCCCAAAACTCTCCTCTATTCTGCATCATATGTATTGTATTATATGTTTCCTTTGGTTGAATTTGTCATGCTTATATCCTTTTCGATAATTAGCTAAGTGAGGGATATGTTCTAAAGAAGTCCATTAAAGATAATAAGCTTATATTGCTTGCTGCTGGGTTTGCATTGTTATACTGAAGGAAGCGTAATAAGCTTCTGCATCTGTGTTTGGTTTTTCAAATACTAAATTTTTATGCCAGTATAGATGGCTTCTCCTGTTGGCCTAAAGACGGTGATGTGGTGACTGTAGGGTCTTTTTGTTTTTCATGTTACAGGAAAACTTCAGTTATGTTTGCTTTTATCTATGGCTGTTGAAAATGATGGCGAGGTGGATGCCATGCCATATGAGATTCTTGAGCTTGTCAAATCATACCAGTTGAGTACTTTCATTACAAAAGTGGGTCATCCTTTTATCTTATAGTTGCAAAATTTAGTTGATGTTTGATATAAGTAATTACATAACACCTTGTCCTCTGTCGACCTGAACAATGATTACATGATACTCGAGCGATGGCTAGAAAGCCTAGATATTACGCAGATAGACTGCATTTCTCTAGTGAAACCAATGTGCTTAAGTGAACTAAAAATATAGTCTGATCTTATATTCCTGTGGCATGTCAAATTTGCTAGTTTTCCTCTGTGTAATTCTAATTTTTTTTGAATATTTAGCACTAGCTCCATTGCTGTATGTGACACACTTTCATTTTCAAGTTCCAATATGCTCATATTTTTAGGATATCTGACTTCCTCATTGAAAATGGACCCTTGTTTGTGATTTAACACCATATAATCGTATTTCGGAAGTAAGATAGAGAGATTCACACAACTAGAAAATTAAAATGCAAGGGATTGATGAAAGTTGAAAATTGTTTCCAAATATTGGCAAATTCTTAGAAATATAGACGATCTTTGTCTAGAAAGCAAGTGGCGTGGCTTAAAATGAGGACAATCTAGCATATGTGGAATTGAGTCATCAAGCTCCATTGATCTAATGTTTTCAAACAGGTAGTTGTTCTGAAGTTCTCTTTCAATCTGTTTTTCAAGTTCTTGAAATTTCTAATATCAGTATTGGTATTGATTAGTCATGTGGAAATTTAGTTTCCTCTAAACAGGAAGACTTCATTTTTTACTGATGGATAAATTTATCTGATATTTTGCAAAATTCTTCAAGATGTTGCTTTATTCATATCTTTTGTACTGACGGGAGTGGGTCTAAAGTGTTCATAGTTACAAAAAAAAAAGAGGAAGAAATACTCCAGATTCTTTGCTTATATCATGTGTAAACACTACTTTTATGATGGTGTTTTCGTTGTTCCAATTTACTTATTGCTAGTTATCCTTTATCTTAAATGTATTATGTTCCTTTAGCTGCAAAAACTCTACATTTCTGCATTTAAATCAGCTTTTTGCAGGTATGCAAATATGCTGCAACATCAAAAGAAGAATGGGATGAACAGTGCAAGCTCTGGCCTACTTCCTATCATCCGCCAACCTAGTAAGTGTGGAAAGAAAAAGACGGGAGAACTCTACCTATGTGTGCATCTCCTAGGGCAGTAGGGATAGCTTCATTTGCAACTGACCTGACCTTTTTTCTTTTTCCCACAATTACAGCAACATCAGTGGCATAACTGGATTTACTGAAGAGGAGTCACAATCAGTTCTCAGTTTCATGAGACATGCCATTGATTTGTCAACATCTTGTGTTGGTCAGGTAACTATTTACCATTTTCTCCAATTGTCTGGGAAGTCTGTCTTATTCTACTTGTTCCAACATTTTTTCCTACGCATATGTCAGTGTCTATTCCCCATCTACCCAAGAACCAAAAGGAAAAAAGAAAAAGACAAATAGATTCAGGGTCCTTTTGTTTGGATTGGATCAGTGCCTTTAATAACATTTAGTGTTTTCCAATTGGTTAAAAGAAATCATATTTTAGAGCTATTTAGCAGCTATTACATAATTAAAGTGATTATCTTCCTTATTAAAAAAAGCAATCATCTTAATTTTACCAATAAAAAGTGATTATCTTAATCAAATTTCTAATAATCACTTTTTTAGACAACCAGAAATAGTTTCAATAGTTCAAGGCAAACGGACCATGAGGTTTATATTTATAATTTCCTTATGCATTCTTGATTCTACTGTTCTACCAGCTACTTCATTTAGAAGAATATTTCAAGCATAAATGAATTGAAGCAGTGACAATGTTTATATCTGAAAATGAGAATGATGAATGCTTTGCTTGGCAACTAGGAAAGTGAAGAGAAGAACAAAGTCTTGAGTATCCCGAAAGGCTCCGGATGTTTAGGAACTAGAACACAATTCGGAACTAGGAAAGAGAAGATAAAGGGAGAGAGGATTATAAAGTTTTCTTTACCCTTGTTTGATTTAGCTATAGAAAGAGGAAAGGAAGAGAGATAAATAAGTTTCCTCTTGGCACCACTAGTTATCCTCTCTTTGTCTTTTTATTTTCCGTCTTGCTGTTCTCCCTTCTCTTCTGCAAATTTTACATAGTTTTGTATACTTCGTACGGATATTTTCATGAAGGTAAATTTATTACTCAATCATGTTTATATTTGTGATATTAGGCTTCAATAGGATATATTTTAGTCCACCGGATCAACTGGACTAGAAGTTGTTCCCCTCTTGAGTTGCTTTCATATTATTGTGCTCCTCGTTAAATAAAAGAAATGGACTTACTGAACTTGCTGTAGGAGGGAGTTTGGCCTTGTCTAGAGTCTAGATGAAGGCATTACCCTACTTCATCTCACATTTAATACTTTTGGGTTTTGAATGTTTGGGAAGAATTGTTTCATGCTACGTGAATCCTTGCTCTCGTGCGCCTACTGTCATGTCCCTCTTTTGCTCGAGGGGGTTTCCCTGCTGAGGAGAAGTTATACCATCCTGTCAAACTTATGTTTGTGAGACTGCCTCGAGAGGATGGTTTCGAACTGGCAGGGTATGTGGGTAGTGCCACTGTTCAAGAGGCGTAAGACCCAAGAGACGGAAGAATGACGGGTTGGCCAGTTGGATATGGGTAAATTAGCTAGAGGATATGGTAAACATATGGCTTTCTTAGGAGGTGGGAAGGTATGATGAGTGCCGAAGTAAAGTAGATCGTGCAGACGTGCACTTGTCCGAGAGAAGGCAGGTGCTTCAAGGAGAGGAAATGCATAAGGTTGGGTCCAAGTTACTCCTGGATACACCTGATTTGTAAATTAAGACAGTTGTCTAAAGTTGGTCCATGAATCAATATTGCAAATGAAGTGCTTGTAATTCAGAGAATGCAAATGAAGTGCTTGTAACACAAGAGCTAAAAGAAAATCTAGTCACATACTTTGGGACAAATGTGAAAGTTTTAGGTTATCTTGACATAAGTATGCAGCTATCCTTCGCCCCCAGAGATTTGGTCTTGTGGTAAGAGCACAACGCGTGATGTGTGGATTAGGCACATGTCACAGATTTGAACCCTGCCACAAAAAGAAGCCTGGTATTTAAGTAGAGAAGGGTAGAGGGGCCGGTCCATCTAGCAAGTTTCGGCCCACGCACCATTGGCCTTCGGGAATTTCTCGGTTAAAAAAAAAGTATGCAGTTATCCTTCCAAGTTTCGATGTATTGTATGAGTTTGCAGGTGATAGTTATTACTATGTGGTTAACCCTTCTACCTCTGTAATCTTTTACTTTTCACCCAGCCATAGGCTGATGGTTTCTGATTGTATAGCTGATGTCTGATTGTGGCAGTGTATGTTTTTGCCATTTTTCTATTATTCGGTCCTTAATAACTGTGAAGGCTATGTTTATATTGTTTCCAGTCATTTAGAAAGGAAGTATATCTGTAGTATGCTCTTGTAAATATGTTTCAGACGTGCAGTATTTTACTTTTGCTTGAACTTTCTCTGCAGGTGGTCAATGCTGCTGTTATTGTAGATCCTTCAACTAAGCAGGTGATTGCAAGTGCTTCTGACTGGGTAATATCCTCAGCAAGTCCTGCAAATAAGGTCAGCAAGGAAGGTAGCTGCTCTGACTATCCCGAAAACCTCAATTCCTCTAACTTGGAAAACCAGCAAACATCACTTTTGGACAGTTCAATTGGTGAATTTGAACATGTAATTTGTAATGTTGGTTGTCTACATCCTTGGCGATGGGCTGTGCAATCGTTAAGTCCAAGCTCTGGTTGCTGGCATCCTTTGCGTCATGCCGCTATTGTAGCTATCGAGCATTCTTCTGCCAGGGATAGACAACTTTTTCCTGATTACAAACTTAATGGGGAGGACTCTATCAAGGAGGAGTGCACACTGTCTCCTTCGAAAAGACAGAAGGTAAGTCCAACAGATTTAAGCTACATTCCTTTTATCCTTTATGTCGTTGTTATATCACTTCAATAATATGTTGACTTCTTGATTCCCAGCAGCTTTGTCTGCTAAATTCTCCCTTCCTTCTACAGGAAGAAATACTGCTCTTGCGGCGCCTAGGGCCCTGCTAACATTTTTGTCTACTGTTGTTTCTTGAGAATTTTAGACAACTCAAATAATTTCAAGAGTGATGATATCAAATATTTTTTCCAAGAGTGATGATATCGCTCACGTTATATTTACTTTTGACACTATCATGACGCGTTAGCAATGAAATGAACTTGATTTTTCAAAAAGAAAAAAAGCTTTTACCATATTGTCTCTTTAGCTGTTATGCTAGAAAAATGATTTCTATTCATCCTTTGTCATCAATAATTTCCTGTTTTTCATTTCCAAAACATATAAAAAAGAATTTCTCTCTTGAATCACACATGTCAACTTTTTGAAGAACAATATATCATAATTGCCTTTTCAGATCACGGACTCTGACTTCCAAAGTAATGACCATAGTTCTGAATCAGTCAGACCTTATCTATGCACTGGATGTGACATTTACCTGGCTTGGGAGCCATGTGCAATGTAAGTTCATATATTTAACTGCTGTTTTACTTGTTTTTTTTGTCTTGCTTAGCTTCAATTGGGCAGTTCCACCCTTCAAAGGTCTATGCTTGTTAAATTCTGCGGTGAACTGTTGGTTGGTGGTAGCTTTGGTTAAATTATTAATTGAGAGAGTATGCCAGTCATTCCAAAAGATTATAGATGTGCCAGACAGAGAATGAAGGACAAACACACCAAAAGCAGAGAGTAGAGTTTTACCCTGAAACAAGAAAAATAATATCTTTATACTATAGAGGAAGTAGGTCCAATCAATATTTTTCAGGATAAGGCTTCTTCCTTGAGCATTCATGGGGAGTTTCATATGAAAATTTGATCAAAACCTAATCTCAGATGACATTCTGGAAGTTAGCATACAAGTTCATATTTGTAGATATTTAACTGATCTCAACTTCACTATCCTGTTGTCTTGCTGTATTAGGTGCGCAATGGCTCTTGTCCATCAAAGAGTGAGACGGATATTTTTTTCCTTCCCAAATTCCAATGCTGGTGCACTAGGAAGTGTTCACAGATTGCAAGGGGAGAGGAGCTTGAATCACCATTATGCTGTTTTCAGGGTTGTTTTGCCTGAGGAGGTGCTCAGGAATAAAGTTGTAGATGCAAAAACTGATGGGTATGGTTGAAGCAAACACTAATCAGCTTTTGAAGAGGTTAGGTCTTTGAGACTTAGTTAAGTCGGATAATAGTTAATGTGGATACTTCTCCTTGATACATGTACATTCAGTCTCCTTTCTGACATATAAGTACTAAAAGTGTTAGTATTAACTAGAGCTTTAAGTGTTAAATTTGTAATCCTTTAAATAGGGAGCTGCCCATTTCATTAGCCACAAAATAGCCCCCCAAAAAGAACAAAAGGAATGAAAACATGTTGGTTGGCATGCTCCTTTAAGCAACTTCAGATATCTATGTATTTGAACTCTGGATTGCTTTTTACTGTGGGTCTCCATGATACCCTTTATAAGAAAAATGATTTTCAGATATCTAAACTTACAGTTAGTTGCACTGATATTGCTGTGTAACAATTATAATTCTCACAAATTCCACACCAAAACCAAACAGATAAACTGCTTTTAGCTCTCATCTGCATAGAGCACTTTGGTATTAAGCTGTTTTTGCTCTCTTCCATACTATGACTACCGCCAAAATCAGAGGAAGCTAACAAGTTCTCTCCGGCTGTTATTTTATATGTACTTAAGCTACCTTTCTGCTCTCTCAGGTTCACAATTCAAGTTACACTGACAACTAAATATTTGCCTAGTTGCTGATGATCTGTTCCCCTTATTGGGTATTCTGCCAAGTTCGCAATACGCATCAGGATGGACAAGCCAATTCTTGGAATTGGACAGCTGTTGTAACTATTCTTTATTCATATTTACAGAGCTGTTGTAGCTTGACTGTAACATAAATGTGTGTTAGTACTGTATCCCCCATGCCAACTAGAGAGATGAAAGAAAAAAGAATTATTTATTTTGACTTTGAAATCATCTGCAATAAGTTTGCAAAAATTCTCAAGGGACAAGGTCTGGAGATCATTGATTTGTCATGCAAATGGTTCCTTTGAGACAATTCCTGTATATGACGAATGCTTCTATTTTTTGAAGCATCATTGAATGATTGTTCTGTCAATTAATTGGTTTATATTAAGAATATTGCGAATTACAATGAGAAATGGTATCGCAAGGTGAACAATCAACTGCATTCTGATAATTGCTGAATATTTAATGGATAATATATTGAATCCTTAGTCCAGTTAAATTTGGAGCAGTTCCCCATCCTAGGACATCAACGGAAATGGATATGATACTCTGGCTATTAACCATTTCCAATCCTAAAGTAGACAGATTACAAGCACATAATTGATACCCTCTAGCTTTCATTGGATTATCTCGTAACAAATTTTTCCTTGAGGCACAACTGGAAACCCTTGAATGAGAATCAACTCAAGGCAGGTTCTGGATGTAGAATATGGTCAGTGGTTTCGAAATCCTTCTTGAGAATCAGATTTCCCCCTTTTTCTGAATTAAATAACATAACAGTAGTACAAACTTTCTGTAAGAGATAGGTATTGGATTTCATGTACTGCAGATTTTCCAAAGATGCAATGCTCCATCTCTCTATGTTTAACATTACTAACCCAAAATAATTGCAGAGAACATACAAGGTATTGCAGTGACAAATGGGCAATGACATCAGTCTAACCATGAATACTACTCCCTCTGTTCCAGTTTATGTGAACCTATTTCCTTTTTGGTCTGTTCCAAAAAGAATGATCCCTTTCTAAATTTGGTAACAATTCAGGTTAAACTTACAACTTTACCCTTAATGAGAAGCTTTTATAACCACACAAATACTCTGGGCCCCATTTTGACTTGTTTAGGACCACAAATTCCAAAAGTCTTCATTTTTTTTCTTAAACTCCGTGCCCAGTCAAACAGGTTCACATAAATTGGAACGGAGGGAGTACTTTTATTCACCGGAGCAAGATTAACACTATGTGAGTGCACAACAAGTTCAACCTTGGATCTTAAAAAAGGTGAACAGCCTAGGGATGTTTTCTTACAGAAGAAAACCTACAGTTTCAAAGAAAGAACCAGGCAACACACAAGTCAACAGAAGAAGCGTGTGCTCATTTTGGCATCAATTTCTACTGAGAATTAATGCTAAGATTTTCATCCTCCTTCAAGATTAATGCTACATTTCTTCGATAGAAGATCCCCTCAGTACATGCCGATCATTCAAAATAATAGAAGCAGCAGAAACAGCAGTGGCCATCTAGACAAATCAAATATCAAGCCCAGTCACCAGGCGCCAAAACTTTCTCTAACCAAGGGCCATATTAATCAAGATAACATTCTGTGTGACTCATGTTTTATTCACAGTTAAAAGTATGGGAAGACAAATCCAGCATTGAAATTTGCCTCTGTTACAAGAACTATGGGCGATAGCCCGAATAGAGCTTCAAGGGGGAGAGAGAGAATCTAGTCCAAACCAACCCTTGTATATGTATCCAAATGTATAGGATCTCGAGGAACTCAAATAAGTTCTCATCCCTTTAGATCATAGAGCTTCGGGGGGGGGGGGGGGGAGTTAATTCGGGACTTGAATACATGTAAAGACAACGATATCTAGGAAGATGACTATCCACCAAGGCCCTTCTTGGACAACATTATATAAATGAAGAATCACAAGTTAAGCAGATAGAGGAGTAACAGATTACCCAAAATAGGTCCAAGGCTTCACGCTGTTGGTAACTATTGATAAAGATCAGTCTATTCAGAAACAAACTATTGCTTATACCTTTAACAATAGTTCAGAAAGAGAGGGTGAGGGGAGTGTGTGAGCTGTGTACAATGCAATACAAGCAGTCAGATTAAAAGGTATTTACAAAATACTACCATAATAAACTTCCGTTTCTGGCCTGACTAAAGCAAATAACAGAATGTTGAAAACGAATGCACTTCCCCATCTAAATATCAGCAGATTGATTCTCATATTTTAGATATCAAAAGAGTTGCTCAAGCAAGTTCAAAATTGTTCGCCTAACTACTAACATTCAATCTTCATTTTCCTAGATACCAATAGGTAAAATTACGTTCTTTCTACCGGGAAAAAGTTCACTAGGCTCAACCAAACGAATCCTGTGTGCTTATAGATTTCCTACAGCAAATTATACTGATACAATTTGCTTCTTATTCCTCTGCCGTCAGTAACACATTCAAGGTTTTTATGAAAGAAACATTTTTGTTTTGCTCCATTGAATATCTAACAACAACCAAAGAAATGCAGCTTGATAAGTACTAAAAAAATGGTCAAAGTAATTGGGTACTGTAATTACGCTCTTCATGTTGTTTCTTCTCCTTTAAACCGATAATACTTCCATTTGATTTGTTCTTTCTATATGGTCTTCATTGATATATTGATATTACACTACTATTGGAATCGGTTATTTTCTCCAAACCCCATCATTAAGGAAGGCCTGCCGACTATTTGCATACTCAATTTTGGCAAGTTCCTTATAGTCCTTCACACGGCAGGGCAAAGAGCCTCCCTCAACCACTAAAAAAGAAAATTTACCCTCCAAGAGAAATAGAAAATAAAGGAAAATTTTCAGAAAGCCCAGAAGAGACATTGTACAAAAGTAGATGCAGCTTGCACGGCAGAGCAAACAAATGTTGTATTTTACTTCAGAGTATGTATGACAGAAAGGCAAGGGAGATGGTAAAAACATGTTTTGTGCACGTAAGCAGGGAGTTCTAAATATACAAAAACACTAACTGAAAAAACAAAAGCTTCAAAATAATCACAGGAAGCACACTACTTTCGGTTCAGGCAAGAAAGTTGGAGCTGCAAGCACGGACTATATTAGCCAAACAAGAACCTCCGAATATGCTGTAGCGCACTATATCCTATATCCATAAACAAGAGATCACTGTACAATAAGTTCCTATATAAAGTGCAAAGAAATTTATACTCTGACATACGCATAGAAGCTGTGAAATTCATTATCCATCTTCTTCAATAATGTGGCTGGAGTAGTTTCAAAACTTTGAACAATGACCTCAGCGAAGGCACTTTGTACCTTGACATATAACTAACCAAATCACAAATAGCACAACACATACTGCAGCATCAATGGCAAGAACAATCCGTACTTGGCGGCACCACCTCCTATGGAAGTTTTGAGAGCCTGATCTAGTCCTCACCAAGCCAAACTCCTTTTGTACCATAGGAGGTGGAAGAACTCCTGCACCTTGATTATTCGAATCAGTAACTCCTGAATCAACCTTAGCTCGTTCAGTAGATTTCCGGTGCTCCTCCAACTCAATACCTCTCATTGCAATTGCATGATCCTTCATTTTCTTTTTGTCTTGTCTACTAGCCTTGGCCAACAATGGGGCTCTTGTCGAAGATCCACTCCCCTCAATTTGTCCATTGGCATTGTTGCCACCGTGCTGTGGAGGAGTATCTGCTGGCCATCCAGATACATGCTCCAACGAAGTAATCAAGTGTCGAATAACAGGAACTAGTTGTTCTTGTACACAAAGTGAGTTCAGATTTGACATACTCCGGCCAGAACCCTTTCTAGCCACCTTTCTGAATTCGTCCTTCAATTGCTCTAGAAACCGAAGAACTTCAACGTTACCAAGACCCTCGTCCGTAATAGCAAAATAAACATACCCCTCTTCCATCAAAAACCCAAAAGTCTTTTTAGCCATGGTCTGAAAATACCACTTATGATAAGGAGGTGTTTTTTCCAAGCACAGTACAGCCAAGTTCTCAATCTCATCATCTCCTACACCAATATAAGAATACAGAATTCGACCCCCTTTTGATACAGAGCAATAGTATACTGCCTTTTGGATTTGATCCATCTAGACAATAGACAAAATCTAATAATTTTGACTCAGCTAAAAAATCTTCCAAAATTAACAGTGGACTAGTAAAAAGCTCAAAATTTTGGAGAGCAGAATCTAAGCAATCCAGATTTGGCAGATAAAGTGGGCAAGAAAGTCTTCAACCAAAAAGGCAAAAACCAGAAATTCATCAGCAAGGAAATCGAACACATCAAACAAATACCAAAACATGCCCTCTGCTAAGTTCTCAAAATCAAGAATGAAGTCCCTCATATCTCATTAATTGAAGGAGAATCCAAAAAAATTACATGGAAGTTTGTGGGCCAAGCATAAAAATCCAAGATTTACTAACTGAGAAGTCAGAATTTACCTGTTTGAGGTTCTTAGATTAGCAGACACAGAAGCAGACCAAGTCAATAGTTTTGTTTTGATCTGTTTAAGGAATATTAGTGTTTAATCGTGTAATTAAGGATGATGATGATGATCACAATTTGACCCAGTTCTATGTACAATGGGATGTCAACACTTGACCAAAAGTTTTAAAAACAATAAAAATCTTCCACTTACCAGTAATTAATACTAGGTATTATCTACAAGTGCACCATTTTTGATTGGGCATTCTCACAACCACCGGTGGGATTCCTTTGATGAGTTAATATGTAGGGTTTTATGTGTTTTTGAAATTTAACATGAAAAATTCTTATGTATCGACTCTCATAAATTTTACAAGAGAACAAACAAAACTTACGCGTACAAAATGCAAAAAAAAGTTGTAAACAATATTCTTTTGCCTACATTTTAGGTTTTAGAATTTCATATATTTTATTTCATATAAAGTCAATTTTTTAAGTGCGCATGTTTTCAAAAAGTAATATATTTTATTACTTTAAAATTATGATTTATGGTGCTGTTTTGAAGTTGGTGAATCTATTATAAAAATAAATAAATTAAGAAATAAATGTCCAATTAAGAAAAAAAAAAATAGATAGTATAATTCTCGTAGTCTTAAGTCCATAATTCCTTTTAGAATGGAGACATTTTATTTAATGTAATTCTAAATATGTAAATCTTATTTAGAAAATAAAGAGATTGACATCGAATTGAAAACTAAGAACAGGAAGGTTTTTAAACCTATCTTAGTTCAAATTCGAATTGCAGTCTTGTTTGAAAATTAATACAGTCAACCCTCTCTATAACACCCTCGTTTGTTCTGATATTTTTTAACTTTTATTGTGGATGGCTGTAATAGCATTTAACGTTTAAATATTTTTAATTGTTATATATAATAATAAATTATACATAAATCAATTATTTTTTCTTTTTTAATGTTACATATAAAAGAAAAGAAAAAATATTCAAATTTAAAATCTCGAAATATATGAATATTTCACTAGTTAAATATTGAAGAAAGCTAACACATTATTAATAAATTCATAAGTAAACGTATAAAGATTTAAACTCTAAGGCAAACATTTTAAAGCTAACTAGAAAAATAAATTCTTTTAAGATTGATGGAAGAACTTTGTAATTGTAGCTTGTTTTGTAGATTTATTCTCTTACTAGCGATATAACACTTGAATTGACGAAGATTCGTGTCAAAATATTCAGCAAAAATGTATCTAGTATCTTTCCCTTGAAGACAATCTAAGAGCTTAACAATTAAATTTTTATCTAAATATTTTTTTTAAATTTATCCAATGGAAAAGATATCAAGTGCAGATGTTCAAATCTTATATCTTATGCAAGATAGAAACTTTGTTTAGTGAAAAAGATTGTGTACATATTTTTAAAACTATTATTAGTAATCTTAATGATTTTATATAGTTGTTATAGAGGTGTAATTTTACAAAGAGCGTTCTGCTGTAAATATTGTTGTTGCTGTTATAGGTAAAAAGCATTTATAGAAAGGTAAAATATAACTTTAAAAATCGATTTTGAGGAAAACTTGGCTTTTATAGTGAATGACTGTTATATATGGATGATATTCTAGAGTGGTCTGACTGTACTCCCTCTGTTCATTTTTAATTATTTACTTTTGAACTTGCACTCCCTTTGTATGGGCGAAAACTTCATTTATGTGTTTGACCCGGCCAACGACAGTAGTGTCTCTGAAGACTGTAAAGTGTCAACCTAATTCCAAAAGGTTGAGGTCGGATGTGGAAAATAAGTCGTTGTCGAAGGTCGAAATGATTCAACAGACGACGAGGACGAAGATGAGCATCCACCTTCAGTACGAGGTGGCGACCAATTTTAGGATTTAGATTCCCTAGAGAATATTCTGATGGATAATTAACAACACTCGATGTGCAAAATCTCACTTTATTGAATAGAAACAAAGCTTTACTTTACACTTCCTTTCTTTCACCCATCTCTCTCGATCCAAGAAGCATCCGAATATACATTTGCTTATCATCATCCATCATTGTCAGAAAGCATATATATGAAGATTTCACCCTTGTCGGGTGATCTTGAGCTCATCTACTATTTAAAAGTCATTTATTATTATTTATTGCTACCTTTTGCATTTGTAAGTCTTTACTGCTCAATCATTGCTTCAAGATAGTCTTTTCTAGTATTACATATTAAATATTAGCTCTAAAAGTGCTAGATCCGCTATTGAATATTGATATTGACCATGATTAGTCTTATTTTTCTATAAATCTAATTGTATAAAGATCAAGATCTAATTTTTTTGGGTCATACACCCTTTAAGAAAAATAAATGATGTTTGTATTTACGATTTTACCCGTAATAATGATAGCATTTCCAAAAATTTTGAGAGATGATTTGGGGAATGAGTAGTTAATTGTCACACCTCCTTTTTCACTACACCCCCGCAAGGGCATAAAGGAGTTTTTCCAATTAAAGGACAATCGAAACGGGATTTGTTTATTAAAGATTCAAAGTCGCCATTTGGGAGAATAATGGTGTCTCAAGTCACCGGTTGAATCCCGAATCGAAAAAAATATGACTCTGTTAACAGTCCGCGAACCAGAAATCCGAGTAAGGAATTCTGTTAACCCGAGGATTATGGGTTTTGGGTCTCCTAGTCCGAGGATTATGGGTTTAAAATCCCACACTAGGATTATGGGTTTTGGGTCTCCTAGTCCGCGAACCAGAAATCCGAGCAAGAGGTGAACCTCTTAACTCAAGCATGCTACTTAACTAGGAGACCCAAAACCCATAATCCTAGTGTGGGATTTTAAACTTGCGTTTTACTGGGCCTTAACAGTCAGCCCAGGATTTGGGAAAGAACAATCAGCAGAATTACCCTTTCAATCCGATGAGGACATCTAATTTTAATATTAATAATTTCTGATATCAAGTCCAACAGAATTTTATTCTTGCATTATTCCAAATGATATGATAAAGTCACATTTGAAGCTTATGATACAATCACATTTGAAGTTTAACAGTAATTGAGTTGCATTGTCAAACAAAAGGGGAAAATGATAGTCTCAATTATTTCTACCCTTAATCTGATCTTATTTCGACTTTCAAACAGTGGCACGCAAATAACCTATATCCAGTTCCTAGTTCATGATCTATCTAAACACAAGCTTCAGCACATGCTTAACAATTGCAGATCCTGTTTATTAATCATATCCAGTTCCTAGTTCACTATCTATCGAAACATAAGCTGCAACACATACTTAAACAATAGCAGATCCTGTTTATTACTCAAGGCAGCAAATTCTAAAGGCACTCGAATCATACCAGCATTGCATTGTTGTATTAATATAAAACTAAAACAGAAGCAATCTATATAGTTCAGTTAAAACAGTCCGATACAGTCCATTAATAGTCCCCGACAGTTTCAAATTTATTTATAATAAGGATATTAACAAATCAAGGAACACTATATGAAATATAAAATATCTACAACAAGTTTATAACAGAATCACGTAACAGATTTTATTTCATCTTTCAATTGGATGTTCACATGGCCTCAAAGTCAGGATATGTACCTGGAGGTTGAAATACAATAAGAACCAGAAGTCAGCAGCAGTAGTGAGGAATTTGCAGCGTTAAAAACAGGAGAGCAACAACAATGTCAACTTGGAAACCCAGCAAATACAAAAAAACCAGTAAAACAGACCCACAAGTGACTCGAAACAGTCAAACTCAGCTTGAATTTAACACAGGGACCTCCAGCAACTTTCAGCAATCAGAATTTAAACTAAATGATGCAAATCAAACACTAAAACTAGAAATTAATCTAAAGTCTCAATGGAACAGTATTTTTGAGTTTTCTGTTGTATTTTTCCTTTTGTTTTTGGTTTTTTGAAGGAAGTCAGATCTAAGGGAAATTTTGAACTATAAGAGTGAACTTTTTGATTTGAAATTCAAATTTTGATGCTATAGCTTGCAGGAGAGGTTTTGGAGAAATTTTTGAAGGCTGGAAATTTTGGGAATTTTTCAGATCCTGAAAACTTGTTAATGAAGGCATGTAAGCTGCCTTTTATAGGCAAACTTCAGGGGAAAGCTTCTAGATCTCATTCACACCTTTCCCCCCTCTTTTATTTCAGATTTTATTCAATAATCCCTAATTTACTGACTTGTTGCTCAAGTTACTACACTAAAGTTGCTGAAATTTAAACTAAGGCCCTATTCTAGAAGAGTCTAGGGTGTTCCTAATCTGTTACTACAGGATTCTTTCTTTTTGAAGTGTCCAAATTACCCCTTTTAGTCAACTAGAATTACTAACTCATTTCAACAAACCTTACTCTTCTTAATCTAGGTCAGATGACCATGGTTAAACACACAAAGGACTAAGTATTTTCATCTATAACCAAATCGATTAAGCTAATTAACAGTAACCAATTAGGCTAAACCTAATAATGAATTGAAACCCAAACAGTGAACTAAAGAATCATTGACACAATCACTAATTAAACTGAACTAAACTAACTATCACTAACTAATTAACAACAGTAACTAGTTAATTCAAGTACTGAAACAAACATTAAAATTCAAATGAGGCCAAAACAGGATCGATTAAAGGCTTATCAACAGATTAACAAAGCATTCAACTAATAATCAAACTAAAACCAAAAATCAAAACAAATAAGAATCTAAACGGAATGAACAAACAAGCAGAATCGAGCACAAAATGAAAGCAAAATCAGAGCAGAAGTGACAAAAAAAACAAACGAAACTTAACCTAGAAATTAAAAACTACAGCATCCATTCAAACAGGAAACGATCGAACAAGGAAGAAAGAACTTAACGACTTGGAATGAACAATCGAAACTAAACCTAGAGCATTTTTGAACAAAAGCTATACCTAAGCTAATGACGAAATTAAAACAAACTCGTGAAGTAGAAACAATCATAGAATTAACTCAAAACCACATGAAAGAAGAAGAACATAGAAACAAATTGTAAAAAAAAAAAAAAAACTCACTGATTGTGACTCTAGGGTTCTGCCGGCTCGTCACTTCAAAATTCACCAACTCCGGCGAGATTCGAGTGCTTCTAATGACGGATTCGACATGAGGGAAGTGAGGAGGTTGCGTGGTGTCAATTTGGTGGGGTTTGGAGAACTTAGGGTTTTTGCCGGACTTCGAATTAATATTCGAGAAGTTCCGTTTAGATTCGAGGGACGGGGTTTGGGGGGTTTGAGAGAGGAAAACAAGACGGTTCTGTGGTGTTAATTTGGGCGGGATTGGGTCACCTAGGGTTTTGGCCGGAATCCTTTGATCCAAGATTCGACGAGTTTGGGTGGGATTCGAGGGGAACCGATTGTGGATTTGTAACGAGGAGGAGGAGAGGAGTAAGGGGTGTAATTTTGGTTGTGTTTGGAGACTGGCCGCAGGCGGGGGCGATTTCCGGCCGGCGGCGAGCGGCGGAGGACGGCGGAGGCGGGAGGGGTCTCTAGGGTTTCTGGGCGAGGGTGAGAGAGAGACGAGGCGGGGGGGGGGGGTGAGGGGTTTCCGACCATTATATATCACGAGAAAGTCAGTTCCTGACCGTTATATCTAATAACCTAGACGATCAGGATTAAATTGAGCGGAGTGACGTCGTTTCGTCGTGACCAAAGCTGGACCGGGCATTGGGGTGATTTGGGCCTGGGCAATTGGAACGGGTTTGTGCACTTGGGCTGTGATATTTGAGCAAAACTGGGCCAATTTGGCTGGCCCTTTGCTTCTTTATTTCAAATTCTTTTTATTTGTTTTCTTCTTTTCCTTTTTTTTGTTTATTTTCTCAGATTTTGTAAAATGCAAAATTAAAATAAAGATCTGATTTATTCCCAAAATTAAACTAATTATTTCCTCAAAATTGATTAAGTCCTAATTTAAAGGAAACTCATGACAAATTCAAAAATTAATAGTTAAAAATGCAAAATGAACTATTTTTGTTATTTTCTTCTTTGTAAAGTAACTTAATTACTAATTAATCCTAAAATATGAAATTAAGCCCTAAATGCACATGCCAAGCATATGTTTTTTTGTTTTTTTTTTTGTTTTTAATAGAAATGCACAAACAAAAATGCAAGCAATTAACATAAAATGTCACAAAAATCCACAAAATTGCAAAATAATGAAAGAAATCATTTTGTTTGAATTTTTAGGAATAATTCATATAGGGCAAAAATTACGTGCTCACATTAATGATAATGATAAAACAGAAAAAAGATTGTCTTTCTCTTGATTTAGTATAATGGACAAGTAAAAGTGAAAATATATATTTAATATAGTGAACAAGTAAAAATTAACGGAGGAAGTACTTAATGCTAGCCTAAAACCAAAGCTTTATAATCTAGTGGTATTAAGGTTTTTCCTACACAATAAATGTGATTTCAATTCTTATTAATTTCCCTCCTTTTATTTTTTTGCCGGCCATAGCAACTCGGCGTAGCTATGCCAAAGTAACTTCACATAGAGGACTGGTGTCACATGGATTTCTTATCGAAACTTCGTCTTTTCCATTTCCTTGCCTCATCTCCAAAAAAGAAAAAAGAAAAAAAGGAAAAAAAGAACAAAATCTATAATTAAGATCCATATAGAGTGACATTCTCATATTGCTAAAAGATAAAATAATAACAAAAATTGTCAAACTAACTAGCTCAATTTTCTCCGAGTTAGACGAGTCCCTAACAGTTTTAACAAAGTTGTAACTAAACATGGTTGAACTGGTAAAATTTTGACCCGAGCAAAGTATAATAATGTTTCAAGCTGATGCTTAATGCTTTAATGGTTGAATATAATTAAAGCCAAGTGAATAATACAGTGAAAATAAGTACTTAATAAAATCCAAAAGCCAGAGAGTTATGTGTAAATCATCTAATCAAAAGCTACCGGTATTAAATTTTAAGCTTTAAATTCTAATTATGTTTTTCTTTCGATTAACTTCGTTAGTTTTTCATCATTATTTTCGATTCTTTTCTTATGTTTCCAGAATTGTGTAATTATAGTATCATCAAGCAATAATATTGTATATTTAGGGTGTGTTTGGTATCAAGGAAAATGTTTTCCTAGAAAACGCTTTTATGAAAAATGAGTGACTTATTTTCCTTTGTTTGGTTGGTGAGTGGAAAACTTTTTCCGAAAAATATTTTTTAGTGTTTAGTTAGAAAGGAGAAAATATTTTTTTATCNCAATTTGGCTGGCCCTTTGCTTCTTTATTTCAAATTCTTTTTATTTGTTTCTTCTTTTCCTTTTATTTGTTTATTTCTCAGATTTTGTAAAATGCAAAATTAAAATAAAGACCTGATTTATTCCCAAAATTAAACTAATTATTTCCTCAAAATTTGTTAAGTCCCAATTTAAAGGAAACTCATGACAAATTCAAAAATAAATAGTTAAAAATGCAAAATGAACTATTTTTGTTATTTTCTTCTTTGTAAAGTAACTTAATTACTAATTAATCCTAAAATATGAAATTAAGCCCTAAATGCACATGCCGAGCATATTTTTTTTAATAGAAATGCACAAACAAAAATGCAAGCAATTAACATAAAATGCCACAAAAATCCACAAAATTGCAAAATAATGAAAGGAATCATTTTGTTTGAATTTCTAGGAATAATTCATATAGGGCAAAAATCATGTGCTCACAGCTGCCCCTCTTTGCTCGGAAACACGAAGAGTTTTCGTGCAAAGATAAGTGAGCGGATACGAGCGATTTTTGCCCGTTCGAATACTCCGTGGGAAGCATTTTTGAAAGATTTGACCGCACCCTACTTCTGAGGTTGCCTACATATCCTTGGCTAAAAAGGAATCAGGTCAGTGTAGTTCGGGAAGGT